>NC_039262.1:3349418-3484418 GCF_003368295.1 Carassius auratus | reverse complement strand
TTTACTTAATGAAAGCTGAGATATTTGGGATTTTTTTAATTAAAATTCAATCATATTTTTGACCTTGATTTTATATTTTATGCATGGACTTTGTGGATAAATTCTGCCATATGTATTAATATATAATATAATATAATACAATACAATACAATATAATATAATATAATTTAATATAATACATTATATTATAGCTTTGATTATACAAATTATAATGTGTATCACCAAATTTAATAATATATAACGTTTATTTTATAGTATTAATATATATTAGTATTAATATATGTTTTTATATTATAATGTTTTTATATTATATAATAAACATATAAAATGTAATTATTCTTATTATTAATAATAATTCTGTTATTATGGAGATTGGATTTATTATAAAATGGTAATTTATAAAATTATGAAAGTATCAAATTTTTTGAATATTTTACTTTCAGTTGTTTTACTTAATGAAAGCTGAGATATTTGGGATTCTATCAAATTAAAAATCATGTATTTTGACCTTGACTTTATATTTTATGTATTGACTCTGCAATATAATATAATATAATATAATATAATATAGCTTTGATTGTACAAATTATAATGTGTATTACCAAATATAATAATATATTATTTTGTATTTTATAGTAATATGTTTTTGTATTATAATGTTTTTATATTATATAAAAAATGTAAAATGTAAAAATGTAAAATGTAATTATTCTTATTATTAATAATAATTCTGTAATTATGGAGATTCCATTTATTATAAAATAGTAATTTATAATATTATAAAAGTATCTAATTTAATAAGTTATAATGTATTTTATATTATGTAGTAATATTGTATTATAATTAGTGGGATGATATTATATTATAATTATAAGTAAATTATAATAATTCTAATTTATAATACATGATTTATGTGATATAATGATCTAATACTATTTAATAATTTAATAATAATTTATATTATATAATGATAGTATATTATAATTAATAATGTTATTATTATTCATTATGGAGATTATATATATATATATATATATATATATATATATATATATATATATATATATATATATATTATAAAAATGAAATGGAAATTATTTTACATTACACTAATGTTTTAAAATGTAATCATACTAATATAATTTACAATACCTTATAATATATAATGTTAGATTTTATATCAATCATTTGGGTAAAATGTATTTTTAGAACACTGAATCAACATTTCTGTTGAGTGGATTGCTTCACTGAGCTTGCATTGCATTCTGGGATTGTGTGTGTGTGTGTTATCATGGCTCTTGCAGATAAAAGCTGTTCAGACTGCAGACCCGCTGTGCTTCTGAATCTCCTCAGACTCAGTACTGGCCTCAACCCATGGAGCCCTTAGAGGTCTTGATCTTTAAAAACGAAAAGAAAAGATCTCAGTCTGATGCAAATTGGCTGTTTTTAGTCCTTCATTTGACGTTCACCGGTTAGTGAACATCTGAGCCACCAAATGCAACTTGTGTAGCGCTGTATTGTATCCAAGCAGACATTTGGCAATGTTGCATTGCATCACAGTGAATGGGTGCCGTCAGAAAGAGAGTCCAAACAGCTGATAAAAACATCACAGTAATCTACACCACTCCAGTCCATCAAAGGGACTTGGTTCTCGCCTGATTCAGACCAGACCACGTTTTTACTGAAGGAAGCGTTATTATGGATTATGGAATCAGATTTTAGATAAAAACGTCTTAATCCTGGATTTGTTCCAGATGTTAACTGATGTACTGGATTGATGTGGATTATTGTGATGTTTTTATCAGCTGTTTGGACTCTCATTCTGACGGCACCCATTCATTGCAGAGCATCCCTGTAGAATATTACAATTCTCATTTTGAAAGATTGCGGCAATAGTTATTTATTATTATTTTTTTCAGTTTTAACACAAAATCTACACTTTGCTTTGTAGAATGTATGTATGTATATATATATATATATATATATATATATATATATATATATATATATATATATATGAGTCAAAGACGAAAAAGTGTTTAAGCATAAAATAAATATCATACATTTTCCCCTGGTTTACAGAAGACACCCAGTAAAATGTCATTAAATGTAATTTTACATTTTTAACATTTGCCACTATCCTAGGTTTTGCCCATTTGTCAGTAAGAATTTTGTACTAATTTAAAACACAATCAAATTTAGTATGCTCCATTATTCTTTTAGATATTTTAATATGTACACGTCAGAATAAGGATGTTGTTTAAATTTTTTCATAAATATTGTGTTACACTGAATGACATTGTAACATTATTTCAACCAAATTTTGACATTTTATTCTCCAAAAACTTATTTAAAACCTTAAAAGTAGACATTTTACTAACATTTAATGTGCTTTCTATGAACACAAAATCACTTTTGTACATTTCTTTTGATGCGGACATCTTAACGTCTTTAACCCATATATATATATATATAACAAAATATTTTAAACTTTATGCAATTGCCAAAACCTTGATAATAAAGATGAATGATTGAATAAAGAAAATAAATACAGTGGCATTAGTATAGTTGTTAAGGATCATGTGCTAAACATGAGGAAACACAGGTGGTTTCAAAAGTGCAAATGACTTCATCCCAAACATCCAAAGTGGAAAGCAGTAGTTTTTCAGAGAATCCTGGGTTTAGTTTCTATAAATGAGCGAGCGCTGAAGGTGCTTTCCAGTGTGATTAAAGAGATTCACTCAGTCCAGGAGAGGCAGGGTAACAGGTGCTACAGCTTTCACATTTGACTAACTGAAATTTAACAGACTATAGCTTCACCCCCTGTGTTCATCTGATGGACGTTACTGGGAGAGCGCAGATGTCCAGCATGACATGCTAAACCTTTATTATAAGGCTGTTTACTCGTTTACTGATGCTTGTTCTCGCTCTTCAGTGTTACAGCTCAGTTCATGTTAAAAAATAAGATGTAATAATATTATATAATGTTGTGTTTTATAGTATCGTGTTGTAATTATTCATGTTTTAATTAATTATTGCTTTAGATAAAAGCCTCTAAATGCTTGAATGTAAATTATGGAGATTATAATATATTATACAGCATACTAATTATAATGTATATGACCTAATAAAATATATAATGTATTTCTTATATTAAATAGCAATATTATAATCAATATTTTTAATTATGGATATTTTAAGTTTAGATTATATTGTAAGGCATAATTATAATATACAATACCTAATATAATAATATTTTAATTTACTTTTTTTTTAATTAGACATAATTAATAACCTACATAATAACTTAAAATTAAATAAAATTGATTATTATATCATAATTATTGATGTTTTAAAAGTAAATAAATATATGCTTAAATGTGAATATTTTATCATTTTCGAGATTGTATTATCAGATATATTAATAATAATTTATTATTAATGCCTAATATAACAATTTATCATAACATCTAGTATAATAATATATAACGTTGTGTTTTATATTATATTTTAATACCATACATATTTTTTCAGTCATTATGGAGATTAGATTACAATATAAAACATCATTATACTAATTTATAATACATAATATAATAATATATATATATAAGTCTTGTATTATATAATGTGATAATTATATCAATAAAAATATTTGATATAAAATATATATTTTATGTATATTTATTATTAAATAAATTTTAACTATATATGATATTTCTGGAATTTTTTGTGCCATGTTTCTTATATGTAGTGAATTTATGACCTAATAAAGTATGTGATAAGCTCTGACTGATCTCGAGAGATACTATTAATCATTCTGCATGCAAATAAGACAGATCTGTAACGCGATCAGGAAATTATTCAACCTGAAATGCAAATGACATGCAAATCCTTCAGTGCGACCTCAAAAACAGAACGAGACAAATGAGCACACAACAGCCTGGACTCTTGTGAACAGTCAGTACTGTACATTACGGACTAAAAGTTTTATTATGTGTCTCTGGGGTATATTTGTAGAAATAGACAACAATACACTGTATGGATCAAAATGATAAATTTTTCTTGTATGCCAAAATAATTTGTATATTAAGGAAGGATCATGTTGCATGAAGATATTTTGTACATTTCTTACCGTAAATATATAAAAACATCATTTTTGATTAGTAATGTGCATTGCTAAGAACTTCATCTGAACAACTTTAAAGATTTTTTTTTTTTGCTTTTTTGCAAATAGTTGTATCTCGCCCAAATATTGCATATATCGATGCATATATCAAAGATGATGCATAAATCTCAATTTCAAATATTTATGACTGGTTTTGTGCTCCAGGGTCACGTATTAAAGGTACAGGTTATAGGACCTGCCACTAGATGGCGCACTAACAAAACAATAACAATCGGGCGTTTTGATGACGCTAAGAAGAAGCGTGGAATGATCGGATGTGTGTCTTCTACTCAACCACTGACGACCATCAATCAGACGGAAAGATAAATCATGGATTTAACGCGAGTTCAACGATTTGCGCGAGTAGATTACATACAAAGTCAATGCAAAGACGCGATCAGACGATGGATCAGACGCGTCCTCGCGCGTTTGCCATGTATGCCCCATTATACTAATCTTGTTGATCGTTATAATAGCATACGTTTTCTGTAAAGATACCGATCAAAACAACTCACATATCAAGTAAAACGCAAGCGAGATTGGTATCTCTTTCTAGATGAAGTTTGTCGCGAAGCTACTTCCGCATTTGTCCACTGTTGTCATGTGGTTTCTACATCAGTAACAAAGGCTAACTAACGTCATTAAATTCCTAGCCATGCTACATACTCCGATACAGTAGGTGGCGGTATGCACCTGATAAGCCATGCTTGCAATCTTCCATAAAACTAAGAAGAAGAAGAACTAACGTCATTGACAGGCGAATGGGAATTTTCTAATGATTTACAAGTAGTTGAAAACATTAGAGATATTGTTAGTAATCAGCTGGACAAAATATATAACACTAGCCTAGTGGTTTTCGGATATTTTACTGCAAATAGTGTCATGCTTTATTTGTGATCTAGCTTCACTAGAGCGATCGATTGATTGTTTTGTTTTCGTAGGAGGCCTCGCTGGTTTCCGACAGAGCCATGATGATCTGTGCGAGCACTCTCTTTATCTGGAGGAAGGACAGGACGGCAGTACCGCGGTGGGCCTGTCGGGGGCGCTACCTCATTCCCTGCCCTCCACGCCGGACATCGAGAACGCAGAGCTGACGCCCATCCTCCCCTTCCTCTTCCTGGGCAACGAACGGGACGCTCAGGACCTGGAGCTCATGCAGCGGATGGACATGGGCTTCATCCTGAACGTCACCACGCACCTGCCGCTCTATCACTACGAGCTCGGCCTGTTCAAGTACAAGCGCTTACCCGCCAGCGACAGCAACAAACAGAACCTGCGGCAGTACTTCGAGGAGGCCTTCGAGTTCATCGGTACGACACAGAACAGTGTTTCAGCTGCGAAGGAAAGAGATGGTTTCAAGTCAGTTATTTCTATCGTTTGCTGAAGGAAATATCAGTCATTAATTGTAATAATGCAGAGAGATTATTGTGTGCTGCACACAGGGATGTGATCTGATCATCATCAGTCTGTCTGGAGAGACATGAAGAAACAGAACACACTGAGACAGACTCAATGCAAAACTCTCTCTACATTATTACAATTAATGACCAAAAAAAAGCACTACAGCAAAACATAGAAATAACAGACTTAAAACCATTTTTAGCTGCTAGAAAAACTAATGTTCTAATCATTTTAGCCACCACTGTATATTATATATTAAACAAAAAATATATAATAATGCATATAATATTTACATTTATTCATTTAGCAGACGCTTTTATCCAAAGCGACTTACAGATGAAGACAGTGGAAGCAATCAAAAACAACAAAAAGAGCAACGATATATAAGTGCTATAACAAGTCTCAGTTAGGTTAACACAGTACACGTAGCATGGGATTTTAACTAATATAATAAATAAAAAGAAAACAGATAGAATAAAAAAAAATAAAAGAATAGAGCAAGCTAGTTAGAGGTCTTCACACACACACATACATATACAATTGCATAATAAATTAAAAGAAAATAGAATACAAAAAGATTAGAAAGGTAGTTAGATTTTTTAAAGAATAGAATTAGAATATAATATAATATAATACATAATAAATTATACAAAATGTTATGTAAATTATTACTGTAATAATTAACATTTATTATTATATTTAACAGAAATGCATAATAAATCATGCAAAATGATATAATAATTATAATTCGTATTAAAATTATAAATAATAATTACAATTTGTGCATTTATATGTATTGCAAATTATATAATTATGAATGATTTTTAATGTCTACAATTAATTTATATATTTAATTAATTGTGATATAAGTTAATAATTGCATTATAATATCTGCAATAATAATACAGAATAAATGAATTATTAATGTTAAAAAAATTAAAGTATAATTATGATATAATCTGTAATATAAATTATATGTAATTTCAGAATTACATAATAATAATTTAAATGTTATATATATATATATATATATAATGCATTATAAATAATATAACATACTATTAGATTATTCATATAATTATAGCCAAATGTTTATAGTATTTTATTGATTGATTAATGCAGATATTTCTTTGAGATTCAATCTGACTGAGGGTAAAAAAAGTAAAGGAAATCTGTGACTTGACGGAGAGTTTTCAGAGAAATGCTGCTGCTGATGATGATGATGATGTTTATGCTGACGTTCAGTGTTTTTCCCGTCCTCAGAAGAGGCTCACCGGGCCGGCCGCGGGCTCCTCATTCACTGTCAGGCCGGCGTGTCTCGCTCCGCCACCATCGTCATCGCCTACCTGATGAAACACACCTGGATGACCATGACAGACGCATACAAGTTCGTCAAGTCCCGGCGGCCCATCATCTCGCCCAACCTTAACTTCATGGGCCAGCTTTTAGAGTTCGAGGAAGACCTGAACAACGGCATCACTCCGCGTATACTCACCCCCAAACTCTCCGGCCTCGAGACCGTCGTATAGCGGCTCCTTTCCAAAAGGAATATCCTTGATTTTTTGGATGAGGTGTGCATGAGGAGCCCAGCCGAACACATACGACGGCTCCTGGCCGCTGGTGCTGGCTAAAGCCCCCAGAGGAGGCTGGATTCCACTCGTTTCACTCTACTTACTCTATTTTTATACACCTACGGTGGCTTCACTGTGCAATAACGTCTGTGTGGAAAGCAGTCGGGTGCGTGATGTGTACATAACGAGAGCCAGACTTTCGGTCCACCTGGTTAGTCACGTCATTTTGTGTTTTTCTTACGTTTAGGCACTGATTTATAACATTTCAAACCAGCGTTGTGCACTACCAGACAAACGGTTTTGAACAGTAAGATTTTTAATGTTTTTAAAGAAGTCTCTTCTGCTCCCCAAGCCTGCAAGAGCTGTAAAATTGTGAAATATTTTTACGATTTGAAATTTCTGGTTTCTATTTGAATGTGTTTTAAACTGTAATTTATTTCTGTGATGCACAGCCGTATTTACAGCATCATTCCTCCAGTCTTCAGTGTCTCATCCTTCAGAAATCAGAATAATATACTGATTTGCTGCAAAAAAAAACCCTAAAAACATTTATTATTATTATACAGCTGAGTAGGATTTTTTTTTAGGTTTCTTTGATGAATAGAAATTTCAGAAGAGCATCATTTATCTGAAATAGATATCTTTGTAACATTATAAACTACTTTTGATCAATTCAAAGCATCTTTGCAACATAAAAGTATACATTTTTATAGTCCCCCCGCCCCAAAAATATATATATATGTATATAAATCTATGGTATAATGAGTGTATAATGTTACAAAAGCTTTTTATTTCAGAAGAAAGCTGATCTTTGTATCTTTATTTTCACCACAGAATCCTAAAAACAGCATAATGGAATGATTTCTGAAGGATCTGGAGGAATGATGCTTTTTGATCATAAAAATAAATTGCATTTTAAAAATATATTAAAACTGAAAGCAGTCATTTAAAACAGTTTTTTTTCTCTTTTTTTACAGTATTACTGCTTTTTTCTGTATTTTGGATCAAATAGATGCAGGCTTGGTGTGCAGAAGAGAAATCATAAAAAACATTTAGTTTTTGACTGGTAGTGTATGTGTTGAGTTTAGTCTTTAGTATCGCTGATAATCAGAAGAAACCTCATTTGAATGTCCTTTAAAAATAACTGATTGCATGATTACAACAAGAAGAAAACGAAACTATATTACTATTATATTATCATTCAAATCAATTGCTTGAGAATTAACCAGCTGTTTTATTGGTTTGCATTGACTGTGTTCAGATCAGTTTGGTCTGTTTCTGCTTCTGTAAGTGTGTGTGGGTGTGTGTGTGTGTGTGTGTGTGTGTGAATGGGATCGTATCTAACGTATATTACGCTTGTATGTTTTTGTGCTTCGGTTTAACTCTCTCATGACCTCAGACGATCCAGAAAGATGGATGGATGCTTGAGAAGTTCAGCTTTTCGTGCACACGGAAGAATCGTGCCTCTATTGGTGCCTTAACTCATTTATTATTATTTTATTTTTTTGAGTGTGTGAAAAGGTAACGGCTTTAAACCGGAGCACGAGGTGTTTCTATGTGTTTTTATCGTGGTTATGTGTCGTTTTAAATCACACGGTATGTTCTTTTGTCTCGTCACAGAACTGAAACGCTGTGAAATATCAAAACTCTGGGCTCGTCTATATGTTGAAATGCAAAGTGTACAAGAGGACGGTTTATTACTCTTCACCTGGACTTTTTCTAAAGTTTTTCAGCTTCACACAAACCTCCTGCACCTTGGCCGTGCAGTTTTGAAAACTTGTGTATTACTGCTTTTGTTAAGCTAAAAGAAGTAGTGCTCTTAGAAAAACTTCTAGAAATTTACCTTGAATGGTTTCAGTCAAATTGTATCCCTCTATTTGTCATTTATATATATATATATATATATATATATATATATATATATATAAGTATTGAAAATTTGACAAAGCAAGCAAGTGACTTAAACGAGTTAAAAGAGATGATAAAATCACACTTTATTATTCTGACTTGCTACTGATCAGGCCAATAGAAATTATTAAAAATGATAATATTGAAAGCAGTAGATCAGACACTGTGCCGATATCAGAAAACAACTTACTTGTTCACTTCTTCTCTTTCTTAGTTTTTATTGCAGCTTCAACATGTGTAAGCTTTTTTAATTTTTTGCAGGAATTTTGACTTTTTCTAACATTTCTAATGAAACAAGTCACAATTTCAACACATAAACTCAGAACTGCAAGAAAGGAAGCTACAATTGGTGTTTTTTTAATTCTCTGATGAGTTGAGAGTTTATATCTTTTAATTTCGAGATATCTGTCATCTTTTTCTCAGAATACATTAGTCACAGTTACCTTTTTACATTTTTTTATTCAATAGTGGAATAAAGAAAAAACAGAAACTAAACTCAGAATTCTGGGGATTTTAAAATTATGAAGGAAAAGTTTCTGAGGACTTTTTTTTTCTTTCAAATCTTTGTGCTTTTTTTGTGAGAGAATTACCTTTAGTTCTGTGGCAAAAAGAAAAAAACAACTATGAGAAAAAAGTTTAAGAGTTAATATCTTGCAATTGACTTTTTTTTCTTAGAATTGTGAGTTCATATCTGTTTTTTTTTTCTCAGAATTGTAAGAAAAAATCTCAGAAAATAATAATTATCTCAACTCTTTTCTTGTAATATATCTTGCAATTCTGATCTTTTTTCCTAAAAACTGAGAAAAAGTTAGACTTGTAAGGTAAAAGTCACCGTTAACTTTTTATTACCAAGAAACAGAACTGAGAAATTGAGTTTATAGCTTCTTTTTTCTCAGAATTGCTAGAAAGAAAGTTTATCTGAATTGTGAGATTAACAGTTGTTTTGTTATTTTATTTCCGTGGCAGAAACGGCATCCCTATCTATATCATTAAATGAAAATGTTGGGTGATAAAAACTGAATGCAAAGCACATTTTGAATCCTGTAAATTTACCGCGATATGCTAAAGGTGCATGTTCTGTTCCATTCATTTTCAGCTGATGCAAAGTGTAATATTATTTTCAAACGCTGGTCTAATGTCACTTTTGTCACACTGTGCTTGTAACACCTGAATCTGTCTTTCAAGGATTTCAAGGGCAAAAACTCTCTACTCTCGGTAGACATTCGCTAATGGATTTCTATGCATTGTTTATATTTTTGCACTGACTTGGAAAAAAAAAAAGCGTTTAATTTTTTTATTATTATTTTCCCACAAAGGTGCTACGATGCTGGAGGCCTTCCACACTGTTTCTGCATGAGCTGCTTTGGTAAAGTGTCTTCCTGTAAGCCAAGAGCTCTCTCTAAATGTCAGAGTTCACAACACTGTTATTTTGTAATGTGGGGTTTGGAAATAAACCACAAAAATGATTTTGAATGACTTATTTAGTGTTTCTAAAGCTGATGGTTTTAATAGAGGTTTTAATCCTTTGCCTTCACTGCCGCTTTTCAGAGTGCCCTTCACAATGCACGATTCCTAATTCTTCCTAGTTCGGAGTATGGAGCGTGAATCATTTGAGTCAGTTCGGGAGTTCGGAGCAGCTTCGCGGATCATTTGAATCAGTTCGAGAAATAGGAGCGTGTTCGCGAATCATTTGAGTCAGTTCGGGAGTTCGGAGTGGGTTCGCGAATCATTTGAGTCAGTTTGGGGATCGCAAATCATTTGAATCAATTCGGGAGTTCGGAGCGGGTTCGCGAATCATTTGAGTCAGTTTGGGAGTTCGGAGCGGGTTCGCGAATCATTTGAGTCAGTTTGAGGATCGCAAATCATTTGAGTCAATTCGGGAGTTCGTAGCAGCTTCGCGGATCATTTGAATCAATTCGAGAGTTCGTATAGTGTTCGCGAATCATTTGAATCAGTTCGGGAGTTCAAAGCGGGTTCGCGAATCATTTGAGTCAGTTTGGGGATCGCGAATCAGTTCGGGAGTTCGGAGTGGGATCGCGAATCATTTGAGTCAGTTTGGGAGTTCAAAGCGGATTCGCGAAGTCAGTCAGTTTGGGGAACGTGAATCATTTGAGTCAGTTCGGGAGTTCAAAGCGAGTTCAAAGAGAGTTCGGGAGTTCAAAGCGGGTTCGCGAATCATTTGAGTCAGTTCGGGAGTTCGGAGCGTTATTCATTTGAGTCAGTTTGGAAGCAGTAGCTCTTTCTAAGGGTATTTTTTCCAAATCCTTCTGCACATTTTATTTATGTTCAGTAGTTCTTTCTAGCTCAGGCAAATCCACAAACTATAAAAGGATTTATTATTAAGGTTGCCTATTGACTGCTGTATTTAAAAGCCCTTCAATAAAGTTGTTGTTGTTACCTCAGGGGATGAGAGGAGTCATCAAAAAAAAAAAAAAAATTTTTTTTTGTGGCTATAATAGAGTACCGACACCTCTTTTGGGCCACTTAAAGCACTGATTCAGACCCTTTGTAACAACACATGAAATTTAGCTCATGTTCCTCTTGAAATATTTCTCTTGATCTTTGCTGAGATGTTTCTCCACCTATATACAGTGCCACTTGAAAGTTTGGACACCCCTTGCAGAATCTGTGAAAATCTAAAATCTAAAAAAGTTATTTTAACTAAATAAGAGAGATCATACTAAATGCATGTTATTTTTTATTTAATACTGTCCCGAGTACGACATTTTACATAAAAGATGTTTACATTTACTCCACAAGACAAAAATAACCCCCTCATGTATGGCGTTTCCTTCTGGAGCATCAGTGAACGTTTGAACCTTTTTTAATAGTTGTGTTTTTGAGTCTTTAGTGTGAAAAGATGGATCTCAAAATCATACAGTCACCGCTGGAAAGGGTTCAGATATGCAAAAGATGCTGGAGAACTGAAGAACTGCAGGAGCTGGAGGATTTTTTAACTGTTCAGAACAAACAAGGGACTCGTGCACAACCATCACAAAACAAAAAAACAGTCGTGGACCATCAGCTAACAGAACACAGTATTAAGAACCAATTATTTTAATAATTTCTGCTTTTTGTTTAATAAAACATAACGTGCATTTTGTATGACCTCTCCTATTTTGTTTAAATTATTCACATTTTCAGATTATGCAAGGGGTTCACAAACTTTCATGTGGCACTGTACATATGTATATATAATTTCATTATATAGTTTTTAGTATATGTATTTTAGTATATGCATGTGCAAACAACACTCTCATTTTCTAAAGAACATCTATACTAATCTATAATGCTTATTAGGCATTAAAATATTTGGAAAAGTACAGTACTACTCAGTCTTCCTACTAACTCTCAGAGTCACAGTCTATATTTGTTCCTGGGATTGTCCGGGTGGGAGGCTTGAATTCTCTCCATAGAAACAGAGGCCAAAAATAGTTTTAGTGTGGTTTCTAATTAGAAGTGATGAGAGTCCCACCTCATTAATTTGCTCCAATCGCTGCTGTCCGCACTAGAATAGCCGTGATCACAGCGCTGCCGTGTTATGGACGTATTAGGCAAAGCTCTGACAACTGAAGGAGGGGCTCCCAGCCTTCATCAGACTCTCCTCTGTTGGGAAGTTTCACTTTGATGAAGCTCCTGTACCACTCAAACTGACCCAAATGGGGTTTGGGTCTCAGGAGAAAGATCTGAAGCACTGGTGATCTGAGAGAAGGAATTGAGTTGTTTTCTATGTTTTCTTCCTTGGGTGTGTGTCGTGGGAATTGAAGCCTGTGGCTTTAATGGCACCCTTGTGGGTGTCTGATTCAGGGTCAGCTGTCCCACCTTTCACAGTGACATTTCTAAAGTGTGCCGAGACTGAATTACATTTCAAATATCCTGATTCATAGCGTTGCTCTGTTACCTTTTCTACAACCCATAAAGAGTGGATGTCAGAAGTGGTTCTGGAGAGGGAAAGGTTGGCAGTGACATACATGACAGTGAGATTTGAGATTGTTTTGACGGCAGACAGCATCTGATCTGAGACCAGCGTTCCTCTGAATGTTCATTTGGTGAATCAACACATCCAAATAGTTTAAGTCATACTTCAACATCAAATGCTTAAAATGAATATGTGCATGTACATACAGTGTATGTATGTGTGTGTATTTGTTGTACTGAATGATTATTATTGCAATTAGATAAAAATGACTATTACTGTACTGAGAATTTATCTAGGAGTAGTTAAGAAAAACATCCATGAATATATTAACATTTTTGGATTGTGACACTATTTTCATGACATTAATTAAGCACATTACTGTAATGCATCTGGATGTTTCATTTATGACTTTCTTTTGTAATTCATTATATTCTTAATGATTCCCAGTTAAGTTGTAAATACTGTAATACAGTCATTTTTATTTAATTGTAATAACATGTAATAAACATTCAGGTAAACAAATAAATGTAAAACACACACACACATACTCACTCTTTAAGTTTACATTTTTTATATAAATTAAGATTTTAATTAATATATAATATATAACATATTTTGTTTATATATATATTGCATAATATACACACAATCACTTTAAAAAAATATTTATATAATTTATATTATAAGAATAGAAGAATAAGATAGTGTTACATTATAACAATGATGAATTGCGGTAAATTGCTTACTGTAAATGAATAAATAAATAATGTAAAATGAAAAGTGAATCAAATCATTTTGTTGCCTCATCGGAAATTATTCTTATTTTTTTAAATTCATGTTTCTTAATTGAAACCCCAACAATTTAATAAGAACTCTAACATTTTTCATCAAAAATCATCAGATGTTTGACTAACACTCTTCTTTGTATGTTAACATCTGACTCGTTTGCTCATTTGAGTTCTTAACTGCTGTTAAAAGAAAGAACTCAAAGCTTCCTGTGAGCTTTAAAAGAGCAATGCATTTGCATTTAAAACGAGAAATGTTGAGGTAAAACAAGTTCATTTCACTTCCATCGATGCAGTCGTCGAGTGAACGTAAAGGAACCTGTAAACGTGTTGAAGATGTTCTGCTGGTTGTTGGTCAGACGCTGCTAAACAGGATGAGACACGCTGTTCCTAAACAATGTCACTGCTTTCCTCTTTTAAACCTCATGTATACAGTCAGTGTGTTTTGGCTGGTTACTGTTGCTGTGCGTCTTTGTGCCCCACTTCAGGCCGTCCTGTTGGGAATGAGATACTTTCACTCAGAAGTGGCTCTATGAATCTCGCTGGGCGTCTCTGGAGACAACAGCTGCAGACCAGCGCCCGTATATCACACTCTAAAAATGATACAATGAAGACACGTGATCCCATAAGGTCAGGGCAAAAATAATCAGGTCATGAGATAAAAATTGCTCTTGAAATATGAATAAGTGTTAGAGGGAGCAGCAAACATGAATCATACCTTGTAGTATCTAGACATAATGATTAGAGACAAAGATTAATGTCGTTAACTAGAACTATTAAAAATGATATTTTTGTTACTTAAACTAAAATAACTGAAGTAGAATAAAGTACAAACACTTTAATGTATTTTATTTTGGCTTGTTGCCAATGCAAATAACTTAAAATAACTAAAAACTAAAAAAAGATAATAATAAAAAATATATATAAATAAAAAAATTGTGTAGATGTATCACCAAAAAACACAACAAAACTACAGAAGCTATAAAAATAAAAAAATAATTATATACACACACACACACACACACACACACACACACACACACATATATATATATATATATATATATATATATATATATATATATATATATGTGTGTGTTTGTGTGTGTGTGTGTGTGTGTGTGTGTGAGAGTGTGTGTGTGTGTGTATATATATATATATTTTTTTTAAGGAACAGAGGTTTCAGGAGTCAAATCTTTATAATGCAGTAGATTTTATTTATTTATTTTAGTTTATTTTGCTGCACATGTAAAGAGTATGAATATCTTGTCTTGATATTACATACGTCTAATACCAAATAACAAGCAAATTAATTATTTAGTTACATTTAATTTTATTATTTATTTAATTGTTCTAGTTTTTATTTATTTAAACATTTTACATACATATATTCTACCCTGATATTACATGCATCAAATACCAAATTAGAAGCTAATTATTTGCTGCAAGTCAGTATTTACAGACAACATGATCTCGGAGTGTGTCTCCAGTCTTGGTTGTTATATCCACAGTAAACAGAGGGTAAACAGAAGAAGTAATGTCGACGCTAAATTTGGCTTTGGGCAAGAGATTAAGTTTCTCTGCTGTAATGAGAGCCATAATGAAAATCTGTCCTTGCATAGCTGGAAGAAATCACTCTGCTTTTAGATGTAATGTTAAGATGTTTCCCAGTTTAGTTCCAGCCACATGTCCCGTGTCTAATTTTAGCCTGAAATATGAAACAGTCACTATAAAGGAGCTATTTATAATGGCTGTGCTGTTTCAGTGCAGTGAGTTGTCTCTAAATAACGACAGTACATTAATGAGTCGAGCGCTGAGCTGTTAGTCAACAGTATGATAACAGACGCCTGACTCAAATCATGGACATACTGTAAACATGTGTCTTGTTAGACCTCTAAATGTTCAACATGATCAAAACCTGTTGCACACAATCTATAAAGACATTTTATTGGCATATTTAGAGTGACAACTGAAATTTATTTTGTTATATCACTGATTTACATTACAAGCGTCACAATTTCATCACTTTCGTGGCCATTTAAATATCAACATCTGCACCAAATTGCATAGTTTTTTTCTCAATGTTCCCACTGTATCATAATATATGTGCCATAATGTATGTCAGTGTTTTTTATAATATTGTGTCTAAAGGTACAAGAAACTGTTCCATTCAAAACTTAAATAAAATACTAAAACATTTTGACTATTATTTCATATGTCAGGCTTTAAAGGGTTAATTTTCATTCTTGCCTAATAGACTTCCAGTGTAAGAAAGTGCCTTACTGTCATGTAAGCTACAGTACAAACCTGTTAAATGGTTAATGGAAATTTTACAAGGAAAACTGGGGGAAAAAAAACGTAAAGTGACGTTCACAGAATTATCTGCATTGCATTTCAAATTTAGTTTGAACTTTATGTTTTTTTCTATTAAATAACTATGTCTCTTAGTTTTTTCTTTATTAGGGTTGTATGTTACATAATAATGTTAAATGTATGTTTATTGCATTTTTCAGTTTAATGTGTCTCACCATGATAGTGTTTAGTGATTGTGTGAAAGACACTTCTATATATGTTATTATTTAAAACTTATTTTTATTTTTCATAACTTTTTATAACTTTCTCATCACCATCTTGTTACAAAGGTACAAAAAAGATTTCAGTAGGCTACTTCAATAATTTGGTATATTAAATATATATCAATTCATGAAATTACGGTATTTAACTGTAAATTTAAGTTTAACCCATACAACCTAAAATGTTGTTATTATTAATTTATTAATTTATTTTTTACAGTTTAATAGGACTCATTTCATCTCATCCTTTAACTTTAACAAATAGACTTTGTTTAAAATAGCAAATTATTATTTTACTGCAATTCAAAAGTATTTCACTCGAGACAAACGCGATTTTTCGCATTTTTTCAGCATTTTGAATCAGCAAACGAGATGCTCATTTTTCCCGCTCAAACTAACAGAAGCTTCGCGCGCTCTGACAGACAGACGGCGGGTTTCTGAGGTAAGACTCTGTTTTATCCCTCCAGAAATTATAAAAATCGACAAAATAGTTTTTTTTAACATTGTATTTGTGCTAATTAGAGTAAAGTACTTGGGTCACGTTGTGTTAAGTTAGTGTGTGAAGCAGAAAATCAATCGGAGTCCTTACCCCTTCGTTCTTCTTTTTAAAATAACAACGTTACTGTAAGTGAAAACGACACAATCAGACAACATTTCGGACTTCATAAACGCTTAGGAGTTTGTGGTCCATATGTTATTTTTTAATTAAAGTCATTTAGGAGACTAAAAAAACTCTGATCTAATGTAGAGCTCATGTTTACTGCTGTTTGAACATGTTTGTCGATCTTTTATGAATGACAAAGAGGAGGAATCGGCAGTGGAATGCAGGGATATATAACATTTAAAATGTTAATGAACAAAAGATAAAGTCTTGTACGAAATTTAGACAAAACCTCGTGTAAAACTCAGAGAAAAAAGAAGCTCGACTGAGAAAGAAACTCGCTCGAATCTGTGTAGGACTTTACTGCCATCTTGCGTCATAACAGAAAAGTACTATTGAGCGGGAAACTTTTCTTTGTTGTGAGGACGTCAGTTTCCCAAACTGACCTCCGTGAAGGAACTTCAGAGTTTGTCAGTTGATGATATCGAATAATTGATTACATCAGGGGTTTTCAAGCTTTTATTTGTTAATAACGTCCAAACACAATAGGCTAGTCTTCCTGTAAGGAACCAATCCTGAAATATAAAACTCATGTATGTCATTTCTTGTATAGAGAGCCCTAATTAATTCTGTGGAAAACTTAATATTAAAAAAATATGTCAAAATATTATTACATTACTACATGTGTTTCCTACTCATTCATTATAGGACTGTACTGTTATATAAGTCTGATGGTTATTTATTTTTTAAGGCATATTTAAATGTTATTAACTGAATCTACTTAATTTTAAATCCATTTTATTATTATTTTTTATTATGTTTTTATTATGTTTTTTCTGTTTTTCTCTCTTGCGACCAACTTTTGTCCTATTTTTTACTCAAATAAAAATTACAAATTAAATGTATGTAAAAACAAAAATTATATATATATATATATATATATATATATATATATATATATATATATATATATATATATATATATATATATATATATTTGTTTTTTTATTATTATTTATGTTGGAAAGTAAGAAAAGGTTTGGTAATTGTTAATACATTATATTTATGGATATACACTTGGCAAGTAAAAGGATTTGATCGCATAGAAAATATTGCTTTTTAAAAGTGACTAATTATGTCAGACAAGGAAATAAATACATTATGGAAATAAAGTTGGAAGTCTTTATATTTGAAATCCACAATGAACTGACAGAACCAGTTAAAATGCCACCATTAATACCATGTTTAAATGTAAAGCACAGATTTCTTTTCAGTTTTTGTAAACTTCATTAGGCATTATAAAGTTTTTTTTCAAGACCACCTGGTCTTGTTGGTTTGGTGTTGGTCTAATTCATTACAGAGTCAGTCCTCATGGGGTTTGAACCTACATCCTATCAGTTACCAGCTCAGATCATTAACCACTAGGCCACCTGTTGTTCAGCTCACATATGGACCACATCAGTCTGTCGTTCACTTCCAGGGTTTATCTGCGCAGCTCTCTGACATCATCCTGACAGACATAAAACAATAATTATTTACACCTTCTCTAAATAAAACACACAAAGCACATTGCCTATTATAGAAGAGGTGCTCAATGACTCCAGTAAACAACTCTCTCTGTGTCACAGAGTTTACCGGTCACATTCTCGTCTGGCAGAAAAACGAGTGTTATAGAGCGTTAACTCATCACATGTCAAGATGTTGTGTAGGTCTTAAACCGGCTGTGATGCTCGCGGACAGAAAAACTAATTCAGACGTCGACATTAGAGGATTTGCATCAGGGCTGTTTAAATACTGGGAAGATTTGAAGGATGCATGAGAGATTATTGCTCATAATTAAGCTTAATAATGTGAATAGATGCCTGACGGAGGTATAAACCATGTCTTTTAGTGACCTATAGATAAAATAGAATTTTAAATTATAATAAAAATAATAATAATGGTTATTCACTGATATGATTGTATATACAAATATTTTTATATGGTTTTTTATGTATTTTTATGTTTTTATACACGCGCACACACACATAATGAATTGATTTATTATTTTGTTTATATATTTATCAAATAATATATACAAAAAATGTAATTGATTTTTAGTTGATTTTTAATTTATACATTTTTACAAATATATAATTTATATACAATTATAAGTTAGTAATAAAAATGATTGTACCTTGTAATTAATGTTATTTTTATGTTTGAGTTTGATGCCATCTGGTGGCAAAGACATGTATTACAGGTGCCCAAAGCGCTCACATACAATCCAACATTCATTTTGAATTCATATTGTGGCCTTATTTTTTTATTTTGTCAGTAGTTTTTTTGATGACATAATCATTTGACTCAAAGCACAGCAGACAGACAGAAGGTAAAACAATCTGTGTAGATGTTAATACTCTTAATGTAAACTAGAAGTCTTGATATACGATCTGACATGCCCGTCTTGTAACTCGCAGCAATGTGTAAACCCCTGTTAAATCTCTCGCTGTGAGCTGTGATAAAAACTAAGAAAAACTTCTTAAAACATCAGGTATAGGGCCTTACTGCTTTCTGGAGGCTGTGAACATTTATTTCATTATTTAGTGCCTCTTAGAATAACAAAATGATAGATTTAGCAGGCCCTCATCTCAAATGAATAATTTTTGTCCAATTTACTGCTGCATATCAAATCTAAGCAATGAGTTTTACTTGAATGTTTTTTTTTTTTTTGCTCTCCTAAAAGTGATGATTCTATTTCCACTTTTTCCACGGCAGCTGGATTTTGATTCATCGCTGGCTGCGTTGGGAGTCTCTGCACTAAAGAAAAAATTAGTTTTTACCATTAACATATCAGATTTGACAAATCAGATCCGGGAGGAACTCGGGTGTTCAAGACAGATTATCATGCAATAATCATTTTTGCAGCTGTACTTTCAGTGTAGAATTAGATCAATAGAATTAGTATGTTAGAAGAAGTAAGAGTGTGTTTATACTTTTTTTGCATGTGGCTGTTATTATCACCCAAAGCCCCATTTACAATGCAGAGTTTGTGATGATACATTACTTGTCATGTTATATTACCTTCTTAATTTTTATTGTAATATCATATATATAAAAATAAAATATACAACTTAGAATATATACTATTTTATGTATATTTGTAATTGTATATTTGTATATAATTTTATATATACACACAAAATAATATATAATAATAAAATATTTTGTAAATATATAAAATAAATGCAATGTAATAATAATATTTAAAAAGTATGTAATTAAATGCATTTGTGTGTGTGTGTGTGTATGTATATATCTATACATGTGAAGTAATATTATTATGCATTTGTAGAACATTTTTTTAAATGTAACACACAAATATCAATAAAAAATAGATAATTTATATAATTCATTTTCATATACACAATTTTCTGAAAAATATAATAAAAAAAGAGGTCACCTTTTATTCTTATGTGCTAATTACAGACTTTCTAGAACTAATTAGTTGACATTTCACACTTTATTGAATCTAATTAATGAGCTCAGTGTGTTACGAGGTTAAAGTCACCGTGATTAACTGTGATTGCTGTACTATGACAAGAAATGACAGACTCACCGCTGTAATTAAGCGAACAGTTATTTCTGTGTTCCCCTAGTTTCTTTTCCAGTACAAAACGCCTTTGAGCAGCTGGCAGGAGTTTAACTGACCGTGGGTTTCTTTTAAAGCTATAGTGAATTATGACGTTCATGTGACTCTGAAATTGCTACCTTGAGGATGTTTCCCACTTTGACTTATGTGAGTGTGATTGAGTTTAAGTCGAGGCAGACGCCTTGTGTGGCATCGCTAGCATATGGTGTTAATGGGGCTTATTTACTTATGAAAGTAACTGCAGGGTGCCAGGCTATATGTTTCTCCATTAAATTGTCATGAGCTATTAATCACAAACACAGGCTGGATGTTTGAGGGAAGTCTTAGGCCTTCCAGCTACCTGAATAATAACATATCTGGTTTAATGACACAGACTTTTGAGGGAGACGTCGACCCCTTGAGTATTTCTTACCACCTTTATATTCAATGCATCGTCCATGGACTCATATTCAGTGTTTGTGTACTTGTGGAAATATGTTTCTGTCTTCACGCCGTCCCTGTTAATGGTTTGTTGTCCATTTGAAAGAGGATCGCGGAGGTAATTGTGCTGAACGTGATGGTGCAATGCAGTTTACTCTGTTAATGAATGAAGTAATGAAAGAACGGTGTCGTGTGTGTGTGTGTGTGTGTTGTGGGGAATTTCCCGATAGCAGCATGACTGGAGGATGATGGGAGTCTGGTGGAGGCTGCTGAAACGAGACACCCTCGGCTCTGCTCACCCGCGCGGTTTATTACAACTCATTAAGAACAACTCACTACCACAGATCCATAGCGAAGAGTGGGCACCCTTGAGAAGCACACACACACACACACACACACACACACACACACACACACACTTCATTCGGTTAATCTCTGCTCTTTAACACTACTGTTTAACTAATCACACAAGACAGATAAAAGGATAATGAAAACATTTTCAGGTCACATTTTACCAGAACAAAAAAATGGGCAATATGTACGTTTATTTTATGGCATTGCATTGAAGCAGTTCGTTTTCAGGAAGAAAGTGTGCTTAATTGTCAGTGAAAATCTTAATGAATATCCTGAAATTATACTTTTAGTATTCTTTATGCAGTTAATTATTGCAAATAATTATTTATTATTATTATAATTATTATTAATGCTTTTTAATTATATATATATATATATATATATATATATATATATATATATATATATATATATATATATATATATATATATATATATATATACAGTATATAGTTTTATATTTTGCACTACAGCAATTCGAATTTGAGAAGTTAATTATCAATAAATATCATAATAAATATTCTACAATAGTTTTGTATTCATGCAATTTTGAAAATATTTTTTCTTTTTTAATTTATTCTTTATTTTGTTGTTAGTGTTTCCAATTTATTTATTTATCAAATCAATTAGCTTTTGAACACAAAGTGCATTTAACTGTACATAAATATCTTAATAAATATAATAAATTAACTTTTTTATTCATCCATTTAATTCTTGCAAATATTTTTTCTTTCCTTATTTCATTCCTTCCCTTATATTATTAATATTATTATTGTTTTTTGTTGTTATTATTGTTTTATATTTTGCATTACAGCAATCAGAATTTGGGGAGAAAGTGTGCTTGTCTATTAATATCTTTATAAAAATTCTATAATTATACTTAGTTTTGCAAACTTTATGCAGTTAATTCTTGTTAATTTTCTTTATTTTATTTCCTTGTTATTTTTATGAGTATTATAATTATGATGATGATTATTGGTATTACTGTTTATTATTATAATATTTATTAAGTAAACAGCAATTAGAACTTGGCGGAGAATCTTCATAAAATTAATTATTTATTTTTTAGTTTGCCTTTTCTCTTTTTTTCTTTCATGCATCTTTTATGATTATTTAAAAAAATCACTTTTATGTAAGCACTTTGATTTGCCACTTTGTATAAAATGTGCTATATAAATAAAACCATGCCTTCATTTTTTGAAATAGGGTCTGAATACAGTTTCCATTGCTTTATTACAGTCTGTGCGTCTGAGATGATCCACGTGAGTTTTCTTCTGCTGGAAGGTGAAACATTGACCCTGAGTAGTTAAACGGTCTGCTGCTCAGGTGCGTTCAGGAGCAGAGAGGAAACCATCGCTGTATGTTTGCAGTTTTCATCACTCTCTAAATCTCTCTCAGTCTCTCTCTCATTGCAGGACTGAACTGTGATTGCCATTAAGGTAAGAAGGTTTTTTTCCCTCCTCTTCTTCTTTTCTGGTGTGGTGTTAACATCATGGAGACTTTGGCCACCACACACCGTTATTTCCATGCTGGACCTGAAACCTGATCCTTTTGTTTCTGGAAAAGTGACCCTCATCCTTTCTGACTTACGGCTCTAGCGTGTATAATGAAAGAGAGGATTTTGGGTGCGTGCATGAAAAGTACTTATTCACTTCTTTCGTTTTTATGATTTGGCCAAAAACCAGTATGCAATATTGAAATATACTTTTGTTTAGAGGTAGAGATCCATCGGCACATATTCCTGATTTAACTTATTTAACTATATTTTATTTGAACTACCAATAATTATCGGTAAGCACATATTTCTAATGTAACATTTTTTAATCATTACATTTTTTAGCATGTTTAAGTTTATATTTCAACATTTATAAATAATTAAATAAAAATATTGCAAAAAAATATATTTTATTAATTTTTAAATCTTATTTCAACATCTATAAAAAATTAAATAAAAATATTGCAAATAATATATTTTATAAGTTTTTAAATCTTATTTCAACATTTATAAAGAATTTAAAAAAAATATTGCAAAAAATATATATATATATATTTTTTTTAAATCTTATTTCAACATCTATAAAAAAATTAAATAAAAATATTGCAAAAAATATATTTTATACATTTTTAAATCTTATTTCAACATTTATAAAAAATTAAATAAAAATATTGCAAAAAATATATTTTATACATTTTTTTATCTTTTATAGGAACAATGAAAAGTATTCGGTATGCATGCATTTCTTCATTTTTATCTTGTTGCTAAAAATATTATGGCAGGAAATGCATATTTTATCTTTAACTACTTATGTGAAAATCCAAAAAATAAATCTGTGTGCACATATTTAAAATTTAACATATTTTTAGCATGTTTAAGCATATATTTAAAATGTTTTAATTCAAATGAAAATATGATTTATAAATAAATAAATATATATATATATATATATATATATATATATATATATATATATATATATATATATATATATATATACTACCGGTACATGTTATATGAACAAGTAATGATACTGATTTAGTTTCATGATCTATAAGTCTTTACCGTACGATGCCGAAAATACAGAATTATATTTCACCAAGTGAGTGAGAAGTTGAAGAATTAATGCACTCCCACTGATTCAGTGAGTTGATTTATTTGAATAATCAGAAGAGGATCATGAGATTTTCTTTTCCATCATTACAGCTATTCACAAGTTGGCAGCAGCTGTAGTGTGTTTGCATGACCACTAAAAGGGCCTGTTTACACCTGGTCACCTTATGCGTTTTTTCTGATCGGATAGCTATTCAATCGTGAAAAGACCAGGTGTAAATGTCCTCCGAGCTCTGGGCCACATTCCAGAAGAAACTGGACAAGTGTAAATGCATCTGGAAAGTGAAACCACATATGCAATTTTTACTTCTCCCAAAATGTAAAAATAATTAATGTGTGAGAGCGTGTTATAGGCTGTATGACATCAGACTAATGTGCGAATGCAACATGCATCGCTGCGGATGAGCAGCTGAGCATCTCTTCATCAAGACGACGCGTTTTAAACGCTTATCTTTTGATTTTGTTGACATGAACTCCGTTAAATTTAAATATAGTGCAGGAATTGAAGATCAGATTTATATCTGTTTTGTGTAAACGGGTCCTAAGAGCAGCTTTTCTCACCTTCTGACAGAGATCTCTCTGCATATGATTCTGCTTTAAAATATTAGGCTCTCCTGAAAGTTTCCCTATGTGAAGCTATATATTCGGAGTAGATTATAAGATTATAGAGTAATGTACTATCTAAGAATAATTTATAGTTTAAATAATACTATTTTTGATCGGCCCCAAAATCTGAAATCTGGGATTTCAAATATAATTTATACCGGGATATAAAAAGAGATTATAAAATATGAAAACAAACTTGATGATTTAAAGTTAATAAGAATATTTTACAGTTTCTGCAGAGTCTCATTTCCTCCTCTGAAATTACAGCCAAAACAGATAATATAAAAATAAAATCTAGTATTAAAATAACAAAAATAAACAAAAACGAATTAATTAATTAAAAATAAATATATACTATGTGAACATAGAACCAAACAAAAAAATAATGAAAAAATTATATATATATATATATATATATATATATATATATATATACACAAACCAAAATAATAAAAATAAATACAAAAAATAACATTTTGACTTTTCAAACATTTATTTTAAATATTTGTGTTTAATTTATTTAAAAAAAAATGGATTTTTTTTGTATGGAAATAATACAATAGAAATATGTGTTGCCTTTGTAAAAAAAAAAAAAATTAAAATAAATACAGGATTGAGAAAGAGCCACAAGTTCAGACTCAAACTTGCGATGTTGATGTGCTGCCCATAAAGCTATTGGCGCCGACCGCAAAGACATTTATAAAGTTACAAAAGATGCTGTTCTTTTGAATGGCCTGTTCATCAAAGAATGAACATGAATAAAATGTATCACAGTTAATCAGAAATGAGCAAAAGAGACTTAAAAACATAAAAAATCTTAATGACTGCAAATTTTGACCTGTTTATGTGTGTGTCAGAACACCGTGGAACAGCACTGTCTGAGAAAACACAAGAGTTTATATTTGTTTGTCCATCAGCGGACATGATAAAGCATCAAGATTTAAACAGATGATTGAAACAGCAGGCTGCTGTTGTCCTAGACTCTCATTACCTCTTAAATCTTGTTATTTTCCAGGCAAGACAAACTACCGGCCTCTTATGCACTCCTCCATAGCCTTCCCCTCCAAAAGAAAAAAAAAACGAACCCAAACACAAAACAAAGACCCCGTTTTGGCAGCCTAATGGTTTGTAATTGTGTGTTTAATGGTGGGGGGGAGATGTGCACCGCTACTTGTGATGTGACGAGCCGGGATTGAGCTTGTGAGAAAGGAAGCACCAGGAATATCAATACATCCTCTGCGTAGATTTCCAGCAGAGTGTGACGTGCGTGTGGGGAAACGGAGGATACTTTCCTTATTATGGATTTGACATGAACTTGGCCCTCGGCTCTGGGGAATGTGATGAATGCATTATTTGATCTTCCTGTCTTTGTTTACCTCTCTGGGGCGTCAGAAAACGGCCATTCTGCAGCGACTCACAACACGCCGTTACTGCACGTCATTAGGTTTTTTTAATAAACAGTAATCACTTCCGGCCCTTTTGATGGACTGCAGAAATGGTAAACTGAGACAATTATTTTTGGCGAAACAAAGGGACTGAATTCCTGGCGTGTAAAGAAGAAGAGTTTATGGGTTTATGAGCTCAAGGTGGGGAACGATTTAGCTGCTGACTGATGTGAACCTTGACATCTTATCTGTGAATGAGCAATTACCAAATAAAAGCATGTCTGCCTGACAAACTTAAAATACACTGAGCATAAAGGGTTTCGATCCGTTTATAAATAGGGTTCAAACAATGCAGCCTACTTAGCGTTTCTGGGAATGATTTCACATACTTTGCATCTGTGCAAGATTGTTATCCTTCACTAAAACAAAACCGTAAAAATTATTTTCAAGTATACTTCACATAAATATTTTTTAAGCATACCTGTTTTATTTCAGGTAGCTACCAAGGCAGGTTGAAATACTACAATAAACTAAAACAAATACATAAAAATTTATAAATACTGTATAGACATTAAAAAAAATCTAAAACAAAATTGACAAAAACACAAAATATTATAAAAACTTTAACTAAAAGTTAAAGAATATAAAAATAAATTTTAGTACTAAAATAAAAAAATTAAAGATAGATTAATAAGAATTTTATAGATATTTAGAAAAAACGTTAAAATTACAGCAAAATATAAAATTAAATCTAGTAATAAAAAAAAAAAAATTAAATGAATGTAAAAATATTATATTAACATTAAAAACCAAAAAACACAAAGCACAATAAATTTACTAAAACTTTAAAATGAAAGCAAAACAGAAAATATAAAAATTCAATCTAGTACCAAAATATTCTAGTAAAAAAAAAAAGTATAATGACAAAAACACAACTAAAATTAAAATAAAAAATAAATAAAATATAAAAATAAAATTTAGTAATAAAATAACTAAAACTAATAAATTAAAATTAAATACTATATAAAAATAGTATATAATAATAATATATTATATATGAATATATATAATATAATAATATATTAAAAAGTAAAAATGACAAAATCAACAAAATTACTCAAACTAAGAAAAAATAAAGTGAAAACTGAAACTGTACCAATAAAATCTAATTCTGAATATTAACAAAAACTATAATACTTTAAACATGCACTTGTGGTATCCACTTCAGTTAAGATACTTCTGTAGAAGTAAAGTGCCTATAGCTAAGCAGTTCACGTTTGTTTTTAGAGCAGAGCGATCTGCTTCACCGATGTCAGTTTATACATTCAACCCAGTGACATAAAAATGCCTCATAAATGTACTTTTTTTAGTTTTTGTGTAGGGTCATCGTGGTTCTCAGGAAACCCCCTGATCTGCTGTTGTCAGGCCGAGCCGAGTGTTTCCTCGCTGTGATCCAGGGAGCTGTTGAGCTTCACTTGAGCTCAATGCTTCAAAACATAAATGTTAGAGCTGCTTCCTTAATGTGCTGTGCAGTGGAAGTCTCTCGCTCGCGGCCCGCGTGACCCGCAGCTCCTGAACCTCAGCTGCCACTGAGAGCTTTAACCCACGTTCTTACAGACCGGAAGCGCTACAGGAAAACACGCCATGTTTTTACTGAATGCAGTGGGAATATTTCAGCTACTGTGCTGATAATGTTACGCAATCCGCCTGTAAACCGCTCTCAGATATTGCGTAATCCGTTAAAGTCAACAGAAAATGGCATTGGGAATCTATTTTACTTTGGTGCATTTCTGTAAAACAGATTAGGGCGGGACTTGATGTTTGTCCTCAGGAATTGATTGGATGATAGAAAAGGGGTGTGGCTGAAAATAAAAGGGCTTGATGATGTCATCAGGAACATATATATATATAATTCTATAGTTCAAATATATAAATCTTACATTTATACCATAACATTTTTTTGTTGAGTGCAGCATTATTGCATTATTGATATATTGATTATAACATTTTTTACACTAATGCATCATACAAAATCTAAGACAGGAACATGCATTAGGAAAGTAAAGCAGTCTATTCTGATTCTGACTTTAATGCGAATGAAAACATTTCGAACCTCTAAGCGGTATCCCAAAGCGAGTATAAGCGAGTCTGTTTCGGGACGTTATGGATGTGTTGCATTTTTGCGTTTGATAGGATTTTGGATGGAGTGTTCTGGTGATTGGTGGGATCTCATATATTTCACAAATATCCCTGCATGACATAAATGCGATATGAAATGCGCGATGCACATCTGGAGGCGCGCACGGCCGTGAGATTGGGTCTCTAACACAGGTGCATGCGGCTGCGTGTGAGCTATTAATGGGTAAATTCAGGGTAACAAAATAATAAGATGAAAAATTGAAAAGGTTTTGGCTCTTTGCACTCGCAAAACATGTGCTGGATGAAATATGCAGACTTTCCCCTGTCAGCTTTTGCTTGATGGAAATGTGCTCGCTTCCTCCCGGTGCACCTCGTCCCTGCGGACGGTGCTCGGATTTCATTTCTTGGCCATGAAGGGGCCCTCGGCGTGCAGTTTTGGCCATGGCTCGCGTAGCCTTTCTGATGTCCTGATGCGGTTTCCTCCTCCCCTGTATGTGACAGCGCTGTCGACCGCGTGGCCTCTTTACTCGTCTTCATAAATCACTCAGATCCTGAGGCCCACCCTTGGTCTGCAGTGCCAGCGTGGACAAAAGCTCTCTGTAGAAATACGAAGAGAAACCACAAGCGTCCAGCTCTGCCCTAAAGGCTCACGCCACTCCGCCGTGCGCTGCCGCTTCGCCTCAAACACCAGCTTTGTGCAAAACCGCTGGAATCGCGTCCACGTTTTATTGCATGTTCCTTTAACCCAGAGGACAAACTGTCAACGAATCAGACATTTGACATGAAACAAGATAATCACACATTCTGGTCAACAGGCCATTCGAGTAAAATGGAAAAACGACTTGTAATACTCTTAGCGTTCCAGGAGTTTCTTGGAAGCGTAGTACATTTCTTCTATTTCTTGTCTCAAGCTCTCTCTCTCTCTCTTGCTCCCCAGTGATCCATTATTTTGCAATGAATTTGGGCCTGGACTCGAGTTGCTTCACATGCCTCTTTAGCCATTTGTCCCCTTCCAGGGATTCTTGGGACGGGATGCTGGAAGTTTCTTGACACTACGCTCATGTTAGGTATGGGATACCCACATAACATGCTCGATTCATCACTCTAGAGGCCGAATGTGATAAAAGAAGTGGTTAAAAAATAAAACGTCTCTATGCAACTATTTATGCTTTTTAGCAAAGGGTTAGTTTGCATAAAATCAGGAAAAATCACATTTCATTTATTGAAAAAATAAAGTATAATATATGTAAAACATAATATAAATATATTATTATTAAAATAAATAATAAAAATGAATATTATGTTATTATTAATTAAATAAAAAATATTGGCTAAATTAGACTACATATAAGCATTTGATATATAAGCAATTAAATTAAAAGTATATATATATACATACACACACAATTATACTAAATAGTTCATATCATTATTTATTTCAATAATAATAAATATGTATTTCACACACACACACACACACACATGCTTAGTATTTATAATATATTACTAAAATATATATTTGATTTATTTATGTGAAATATAATAAAATATATAACATTTAAATATCTTTTATTTGTATAACATTAAAAATGGTTACAAACACATTAAATAATATATTTATATATTTTATATATTAAATATATATGTATATACATTTATAAGAATGTAAATTTAAATGCTTTTACCAAATTACACATATTTTGTAAAATGCTGTTTAGTGTAGATACAACATCTACCGATAGGGGCCGCCAGATCTAAACCCGCATTTAATGAAATCAAACATAATTGGTTCTGCTGTGTGTTATTACAAAGTTTAACTCACCAGTTGCTACAGTGCAGAATAATGAATAATGGCTTAGATTTTAGCCAGTTCCTCACACAAAACATCATGTGGCTTCAGAAGACTTGAAATATAGTGCACTAGCCATATGGACTGATTTATGATCAGGTTTAGAGTCAAGTCACCTTTGTTTATAAAGCGCTTTTTACAATGCAAACAGCAAACAGTTCAGATCTAAGCTGCGGCAGAGTCAGATTGTGCAGAGGACTCATAAGGTTCTTGATAAACATCATCTTTTGTGTTTAACAGAAGAAAGGAAGACATACTGGTTCAGAACGACATGAAGGTGAATAAATGATCACAAGTTTTATTTGTGCGCCAAATTTCAGTTCCCCAAGCTAAACCTATTTCCAGAATTGATGACACAGACCACAAAGAAGGGATTTCATGCGATACATGGAAAAATAATAATAGTTAAGATATTAAACCTCGAAATATATTTTCCCTGTGAGATGCTCTTTATTCACCGTGCAGCTCCATAAAATTAGAAAGAAGGGAAAATCCTCTTCATCACGGCTGATGAATCAGTGCTTTCACTACTGACATGTATTCTGTTACCACACATATCATTTGTTGGAATTTAAAAGCAACATGTTGGGTTTCATTTCCATGCTGGTTTGCAAAAGCAAATCAATCTTTCATTTTCAGGATTTAACTGACATGGTCTGAAGGAGATTTTGTTATATTACACCCTCCCTTACAGGGATAGTTCACCCAAAAAATAAATTCTGTCATCATTTACTCACCCTCATGTCGTTCTGAACCCGAATGGCTGACCATCACTTACTATATGACACTTGATTAAATATGTCCTACAAAATTTAGCTCATGTGACAAATATGTCAAATTCAGTTTAGAAGAAGAATAAGATTATAGTGAACAATAGCTTAAATTTTGGTTGTTTTTGCACTTTTTCAGCTTTATTTTTGTCATTAAGCACATTTTCCCTCTCAAATGATCATTAATGTAATGCAAAATAATATGATTTTAATATCTTTAATTAAGAGCTATTTGACTTCTGAGCTTTTTTCCCCCATTGAATGTAATATAATTTAGGAGAGTACTTTTTTTCTTTTTTTTTTTTTTTCTTTTTATTTAAAGAGAAAAATGTTCATTTTTTGGGGGGTGCGGGGATGTTTTATTGTCTTAAATTTAGTTTGTTTATATATATATATATATATATATATATATATATATATATTTAAATATATATATATATATATATATATATATATATATATATATATATATATATATATTGCATTATTTTTTATTTGATTCTCATTACTGTAATATGATATATAAAAAAATATAAAATTGATTAATTCTGTATTATTTAAAGATAGTACAACAAATACTAGCATGATGTATGAATAAATATTTTAAATATTTTTTTATTTGTATGTATTTAGCCAGAAAATAGTTGAATGTGGTTCAAAATAATTTGTGCATTATTTCTTGGCTCATTTTAATATCTTTAATTAATTGATATTTGACTTCTGAGTTTTTTTTGTAATTCGTAAAAGTTCATCAGATTCTCATTACTGTATTATAATTAAAAACATTTTCCATTTAAAGCAGCAGAATTTGAAGAAGGCATAACAAAAACTACCATGATATATAAATTCCTCAATTATTAATTGTTTTCTATTTATTTCAAGAGAAAATTATTTAATTGGTTATTTTGCGGGAAATTATTTTTTTTTCTTTTTCGGAGCTCAACCAAACAAAATCAAACGGCATGAGTTTGAAACGACAAAAAAATAAACGATAAATAAATAAATGATGACAGAATCGTAATTTTTGACTCTTTTAGCACTAAACCGACTGCAGGAAAACTGCTTTCAGCAAGGCCTCACACAATAAGTGGGGGGAAAACAGAAAAAAGATCAGGATTAATTAGCACGTTTGTCAGTTTGCAGGAAACATAGTATCGGTTTCATGCCCCTTGCATTTGCCCAGCACCTGTTGAACATGATGATTAGGCTGATGTCTATGGGCGGCTCGTAGAGTGGGTAAATGAGTGCGTGTTGGTGAGGAACAGGAGGGGCTTTTGTCATATTTATATCAACAATGTCGGACAAAACGCTCTAATTATCCCCTTCTGGCTCGGCTCGTCTTACGGCTCCCAGTCCATTTGCCGTCCTGTCCCAGGGCCAGACTGTCCTTAAGCACATCCTAATGACAGCCCTCTTTCAGTCCACAGGCTTTATAATTGCACAGGCTAACTTACAGACATTGTGTGGCATTAGTCCAGAGAGCTCATAAAGGAGGGTCACAGGCAGGTCCTCCAGACCATCACAATGCATGTGGCCTCAATAAATCTCTGAAGTGACAACAGCGAGAGGTCATATTGCTCGGATCAGGAGAGAGCGAGAGATGGACTGGAGTCGCATTTTATGATCTTAAAACCTTTGTTACTGGGCAACTTTGAATATGATGCTATGCATATTTCCCCACTCTAGTGATAATTTACAGTGCAAAAAAAAAAAGTAATTAATGGATATTTCACTTCTAAGCATTTTGCAATTCTCAAAAGTGATTTTTATTAGATTTTTGTTACTGCAGTACAAAAACTGAAAGACATTATGCTGAATTAAATGAAACAACTTTAACATACTAGTGCAGTTATAATGTATGCATAAACACTGCAATTATTTTTGCATGTATTTAAAGAGAAAACAGCTTATTATTTAAATTTTGGGCAAAATGCTTTATCGTCTTACTTTTATATTTTTTCCCCCATAAATATGTTTTGAACAATTAACACAATTCACAATAGTTTATTAGGTTCTCAGTACTATAATACAATAATTTTAAAATATTAAATTGATTTGTTTTCCCATTTCATTCCAGTGTAATTCTCAATAATTATTTATATTATTTATTTTTTAGTATTACAATCATTTAAATATCTGACTGAATATTTTTCTTTTCCATTTAAATCAGCATAAATTAATAAACTAAAAATAGTACAAATAGTACACATACTTTAAATAAACACTCGACATTTTAGTAATATATTGTTGTTTTGTGTTACAGTCATGAGGATTTTATCTTGAAAAGTCACACATTTTTTATGCAAAATATAATTTATTAACTTTTTAAACTGTACAATGTGTTTATTTTAAGTTTTTAATAAATATATTTAATTAAATAAACATTCATATTTATATAAATGACTTTATATTTTTTTATTTAATTTAATTTTTTTGAGTGTAATATGACCTGGACATTTAGAACACATCTATCTGAATTAAATTTTTAAATCCATAATAAGAGAATTAAACTATAAATATATAGTAATCTTGAATTGTAATAAACAACTTTGTTCAGATTTCTTTCAGTTAAACACATTGAGATTTGTTGCTGATAAACTACAGAAATTGCTAATTGGCCGACAGCAAACAAAAACAAAACGTTGTGCTTTTGCACCTGTGGAAATCCGGCCTAACGAAGGAATTTCTGAACATTACGGCAAACAAACACATCAAGGATTCATGGTTGAGCCCGGCGCTGATTTGATTTCAACCTGTTCCTCCACTGCTGTAACTGGCCTTCTGCACAGGATTGATAGACTCTTTCTTTTTTCTTAGGGGAATTATTAAGTTTGCCCACAAAACCAGTGCAAATAACTCAGCGCTGAGCTGCCGGATGGCTTTGGAAGGGCAACCTCCCAGAGGGACGGCGTTGGGAGCTTAATTAGAATGTCAGGAGACACTTTCAAAGTAGTGTGAGATGAGAGTCCACTCCGATGGGAAACCCGAGCCGATCGTCTTTCCCAGTTCAAGGCAAATTGTTGAATGGGATCAGACGCGAGGAATCACAGTGAGTCAAATGGGACCCATAAAGAACATCACAGGGGGGGTCTTCTTTAACAGTTTGCATGCACTAAAATCGTAATGGTACAAGAGCATGAGCTATATTAATACATGCTCTCACAGTTTACCGGAAAGAAAATAGAGCAGCTATGTTAATGACATTATGATAAAGATCAAGAGCCACTATGAAGAAATTTAAAACGTTTGACAAATAATTATAGAATTAACCCATGCTGCGTTTCTTTGATCAGAAATATATATAGAATATATTTTAAAATTTAAGTTTTCTTCAGTGTCACATGATCTTCAGAAATTAATATGAAACTAATATACTGATTTGCTGCTTAAGAGAACATTTCTGATTATTATCAATGTTGAAAACAGTTGTGCTGCACAATTTGATGAGCTTAAAAAGAAAAGCGTTTATTTTAAACAAATTTAATTACTGGCATGTTTAATGAATTCGATGCGTTCTTGTTGAATAAAAGTATTAATTTCTTTCAAATGTTCGCCAATGTAAATTGTTTAATTAAATGCATTTATATAATATTATAATAATAAATTACATTTAAAAGGTAAATTTTAAAACTATAAATAAAGTATAAATACAATTATTCCTTAATTTTGGAGTTGAATATTTGAATAAATTATAAAAAAATATTAATATTTAAAAAAAATTATAATTTATTTTAATATTTGTTTTTTATAATTGTAAAATGATGTTCATCCAAAAAATTTTAATTTCATCAAAAGCTACGGCAATGAGAAAAAAAATTGCTTTATTATCTTGGTAAAAAAAAAAATATATATATTAATGGTCTGAAAATAGTCTTAATTTTATTTTGTGTTCCATGTACATTTCCTACCGTACATATATCAGAACTTACACATATTTAAATATCATGTTTTTTGTATTCATTTTTTAATATTGTCTTTGAAAAGTAACAAGTCACTTGTGTCGTCTGTGCCTCATTTTTCTCCAGTCTTCTGCAGCGTCTCCTCTGCTAGCATCTCTCTAAGGTCAAGTCGTTCGTGATGGCCTCCCTGAAGCGGCAGCTGCTCGGTATAAGGTTACGATTTCACCTGTGCGCTGCAGTAACGCAGGAACTGGCATGTCATTGAGGAGCGGGTAATTATTCAACACGTCAGACTGCAATGCCTGCAATGTTAATTACGCGGCAGGCTCCTCTCCGGGCAGAGAGATTAAGCTCAGGAGCAAAGGCGCGGCGCTCATTACGGTCACACCAGAGCAACATGTGCAGGGGACAGCCTTCTCCGCGCCGTCCCTGAACGAGTATCCAGTTCACCACCAGATGATACTTTATCATTCCCACACCATGTTTTATTTTAGGTCAGATGAGTAAGATTTTACAACTGAGCACGTAAAATAGATTAGATGGGTTTGACGAAAATAGCAGCTTAATGGTCAGTTAGTGAGGAGTTGGGATTTAGGGTTGGGTTCGGGATGAAGAAATAACATTAAACTTTTCTGAATTCTTAAACCTGTTAACTGTCACCCGTCCACTCTGTGGGACGCCTACATTTACTTCGCTATGTTACAATTAAATTTAATCTAATCTTGACAAACTATATATCGTTGGAAAGGTCTAAGACTCACAAATATATATTTTATCAATGTTTTTTGTTAAAAATTATGTAGGAAAAGTAATAGATTAATTTCTGACAAGAGTGCACCCTCAAAAATCTACATTATAACAGGAATTTTGACCTTTGTTAAAAAAAACAAGACTTGTTTGTTGCCTTTTTCTCTATCACATTTTAGAAATCATGAGAAATTATCTATCAACTGAAAACTTAAAATCTCAAAATTCATCCTTTAAAACTCATTTTAAAATCAGACATTGCATTACCATGTAAATGGTACATCAATATCATGTTACAAAATGTTTTCATTCATTAATAATAACAATTTAATTTTGGATCGTGCACTACAAAGTCAATGTTCAAAAATATGAGTGACAGTTAAGGGGTTAAAAAGAAAAAAAAGAAATATTCAAGTGCTGTGACGCATTTTGTTGTTTAGTTTTTTTATAAAAAATGACCAACCGTTTGTCAGGATCTCCAAATATTGGATTTAATTTTGTTGGTCAACTAGTTTATTTATATTTAACGTTAGTTTTATATTCATTTTGGGACACGATTGATTGTGCACTTCATTGATTTATGCTCATGCGCCTCAGTCTTTGAGTTAAAAAAGCACTGAGGCCTACAATAGATACAAAACCTGTGCTTGTTGAAGGAAAACAAGTTGACAAAAAGATTAAATGCAATAAAAATGCATAATGTGAGATTTTTGTAGTCGGGTAATTTTTGACCAGGAAAGTCACAAAATGACAAAATTACAAAAAGTTACTCAAATTATCAAAATTTTTCTTCCCTTTGTGAGAAAAGTCTACGGCCTTTTAGGTTTTAGGTATATTCCTGTGTTTGGATTTTTCTGTGTGAAAGATCTTTTCTGTTTTTCCGAATATCTGTAGTTTGCATTTGCAGTTTTTGAACCAGTAGCAACACCAAATGAAATTACAAAGTTCCTGAACATCTTCTATTAATCACACAGATTGTGTCAGGCTGACTATAAAAAAGAAATTGTTTAGAAAAATGTAAAAGTGTCTGCAAAGTGTGACATCACAGTTTACCAGCCCCACCCATGATTGTTGATTGACACTGCCATAAGCATAACAGATATAACAGACATAATAAAACCGACTGTGTTTTTGTAACTTATGTGTGTTTTTAACATAAACTCGTGTGTGAAAGAGAACATTCGCACTCACATGCATGTGACAGCCGCTTTCTATACACGTGCTTCGCTCAGAAAACTGTCTATCAGAAGTGTGTGACTTTAAAGTGTCACGATAGACATGATAATCAAAACCAAACAGATGTTTTTTTTAGCAGTTATGAGCTGTAAAGGCACTTTTCTTGTCTGGAGAAGATTCATTTGCATTTAAAGAGACATGCACTAAAACTGCTTCCACTCAAAATAGGTTATTTAAAAATGATTTCATGGGGTATTTTGAGCTGAAACTCACAGACACATATAGGTGACCTTTAATGCATTCAGATCTTTAGTTTCCCTCAAGTATTGTCTTAAATTGTCCAAAGTAACATTATGTTGTTTTTGCAATTTATATTTGTTTATTCACATAATGCAAAATGCCTCACTCGTTCAATAAATTCATGAAGGCAACTACAGATTGTCAGCTAGTAACTCTATAAGTAGGGCTGAAACGATTCCTCGAGTAACTCAAGTAACTCAAGATCCTCTGCCTCGAAGCCTCTTTTAATTTATTAATTAAATTTATCTCCAGAACTGCTCTGACAGTCACTTCATGAGCATTTGACCGTCGTCACATCACATACACAGAACTGTAAAGGTACGTCAACCCGTCAAAATAAAAGTCCGTTCTTTTTTAAGGTTTAATCACACAACATTTCTTCCATGTTTTATTTTTAATATTAAATCCCCTTTGTTTACCAAAAAGTTAAGTTTGCTTAATTTTTAATAACTAAAAGATAAATTAAATTAACGTTTTATGTGTTTAATGTTTAATGTGCATCTCAGAAAATGCTTTATTTTAAACCCCAACTGAATGGCACTTAAATGCACTCAATTCATCTGTTAACTTTATTGTCATTGTTCACAGTACAAGTACAGACAGAGAAACAATGGGTAATAATTAAATGTTTCTATTTGATGTATGCATTGCATTCGATGCATTTAAAAACTACAAATATTTTTTGTTCATTATAAGAGACCCAGGAGTCTTATTTTCTCTTGCATAATTAATATTGCACTTTAATTAAGCATAAACACATTTTATCCGATTACTCGAATAATCGATGCAATTTTTGTTAGATTACTCGATTACAAAAATATTCGATGGCTACAGCCCTAACTATAAATTATATAAATATGTCCCAAATAAGTCCCATATTTCAAAATATGTCAATTTTTTCACAGGAAATTCAAAATAAATGTCTAAATGTTTGATGCTCTTTGATGTGGCGTGACAGATCGCTGTATAAAAGCCTCAGTTCAAACAGCACAACACAAAAATAACTAACAATAGTGAGAAAACAATAGCAAAAGCCTGCAAGCTGCAATAAACAATAATCCTATAACAGTAACCACATTATTTATTGTGGGAACTCACAAAATCGTTACCTTCCAGGAATATCGTTAAATTTAAATTGAGTTGTTCAGACAACTATGTCTGGGACTTTCTGATGGTCTAATATGGGCTTTGATGTAATTATATAAACACGTATGGCTACCAAAATAATAGATCAGTCTATTATGTGTTTAATTGCTGAACAAGATGTTTAGTAAACTAACAAATGCATATTGCAAAAGTTTTGACGAGAACGTTTTTCTCAGTATTTGTGACTCCGTAAAGTGTAAAAAATGTAGTTGTATTTTTTTTACAGCACTTGTGGGGATTCGCATGACTGTTTTTTAATGCAGCGCGTGACTATAACATGATTACGGTTATGAAACGGCGAATTAGAACGAACGCAGATGGTATTACAATGATGACGACTCAATCCTCAGGTCCATCTTTACGGATCCACCTCACCAGTATTTTCAGTGCTGTGAAAGATATACGGCTGTCCTGACACGTTGACATCATCCCTTAAACATCTGCTGCTTAAAAACTGTGACATTGGTGGAGAATCGCCGCTTCAGAATCATTTGCTTTAGCCCTCGGCGAGAGTTACAGTACAGAGGCGCAGCTATAAAATCACAAGGCCTTTCCCCTTTCGATTTTATAGAGTTCTGTGATAAAATTAAACCTCGGCCATCTCTTTGACAGATGCATTATATGCGCAGGCATCGTGAATGAGACTGAAGTTTTTTTATTGATTCAGAATGATTTGCAATCTTGCTTAAGACATCAAACTGTCAGCTCATTCATCTTTCGAAGTAAAAGGGTCCCTTGCTTTTGAAGCAGTAAAGATATGAACACTAGGGGGGAAAACTTTATACAATTTCCACTCGAAATAGGAAGCTCGGTCCTTAAGGGAGACACTAAATTGAAACTAAGGCTGTTTCTGATGGACCACAGGATATGCCTGCAAATTTAGACATATCAGAATGGCAAAAAAGTCTGTTAGTGCCCATTCATATAAACTGAATGGCTTGTAATGTTCTTGGCCCCTTGGAGGATATTCGCAAGGTTGAGCAGCGGCAGCAGGAAGAGCTGAATGGTTTTGACATAACTTTATTTTAGTGCTCTACAGGTTTTCTCTCCTCCCTACGGTTTAATGGTTTATTCCGCCAGGGTCCAGAAAGGAAGCAGCTAAAGTCCTGCTGCTCAGCTTCAGAGAGGATGTCATTTCAAGATTGAGCCGAAAAGCTTGGTTTTTTTTTTTTCACACATACATTTTTTTTTTTTTGGTATTTGTTAAAAAGCGTTTCAGGCTAGGCCTGTGCATTTAATCAAAAATAAAACCGAAAAGTAAATGGAAGGAAATAGCAAAGGCTGCTATTTAATTAAATTGCTTAGCCTTGTGCATAAAAGTTCAACAGAACTATGATAATTTGGCATTTTGCACACATTGATTTTATTTATTTTTGTATTTGTTAGAAAGTGTGATAAGGTAGAGCTGCACGGTAAATTGAAATAGAAACGAAAAGGCAAATAGAAAAAAATAATAATGTCTGCCGTTTAATTACTGTGATTCTGTAGGTCTTGACCCTTGTGCATAAAAGTTACATAGAGGTGAAACAGGTCATAAAAATATTGCATTTTAATTGAGAGAGGTATTTTTACCAACATCAGTCCTGATTAATACCATAATTATTTAATTTTCAGAATTTTAACACTTTAAATTCCAATTTATTTCCATGCTACTGCTGTTATTTTATGGGGGGAAAAACAAAAACAAAACACACACAAACACAAAATCCGTATGCCAAATTCTAAGCAGATTTTTATTTAATTATTTAATTAATTCCTGTCTTTGATATGTCTTTGATTATTAATAACATTAATTTCAATGCATTATGTTTTGTGCAGTGTGATTTAAAAAAGACAACAAAACCATCTCAGTATACACATACAAACCACACTCTGAATTTAAAGTTTTTGCTGTTCGCATTAGCAGAGCCAAAATGATCCCAAAAAAAGACAAAAAGGTCCCTCAAGATACAGAATGATAGGGTTGAAGAGTTGTTATTCAGCCTTCCTCGAATTAAGGCCTAAAAGGTCTTAAATCAGCACAGTCTTAAATGCATGGTCATGGCAAAAAAATCTGCATCTTCATCAGAATCTGTCTCCAGTTTTCAGAACAATTATCTAAACATCCTTAAATCGTTTCTCTTGTTTGAGAAATTTAACAAAAATAAATTATGCTTAAAACAAGAACAAACAACTGTCAATTGTGTCAGAAAAATAAGTTATAAGAGTTTTTCCTTTGATTAAGTTGATTTTTTGGTCTTATAAAGGTGTTTAATTTACTTTCACGATTAAATGTTTCAATTTCGAGTTAAATATGTTCACTGTGTGTTTCAGAGTGAAGCATGGCATTATGTTCATCTACACGTGAGCAGCTCATTATTTCAGTGTCTCACAACATCTCTATTGTCTCCACATAAACTTCATCACTGCATCTGCTCTGAGTTCGGGTCGCTTTAGCGTGCATTTGGGAACACAACATATGGCAACCATCTCCCTAAACTTGTTATGAGAAGCGTTTAACAAAAGTACTTTAAGGGCTCCCTGCGGCTTTCCTTCAAAAAAAAGTTTGATGCTTTCACATTTGACAATGAAGAGGTTAACTCCCATAAACATTAGTATTGAAAGTTTACAGTTATAATGTAAAGTACAATTATTATACAAATATTTTTCAAATAATTTTATTTATTTTTTAGTAATATTTTTTTTATTACTTTTATGAGTACTTTTTTACTACTTTTTTATTTAGTAGTTTGTAGTAGTAGTAGTAATAATAATAACAATAATAATTATATTTAATTAAATTATAATTATTAATATTTTCTAGTCATATTTATATGTATTTGCCTCAAAAACTAGTTAGAATATTAAAATGTTTTTAATAACCAAACAGTCTGTGTGAAAAATCTAAACAAAAATATTGAAATATTTAAATGTCAGATAATCAGCAATGTTGAACTTTTTAAAGTACAAATTTTACATGAAGTACAATTTTAAAATAGTCAAATACAGTCAAGAAAAGCTGCATTTAACAAATTATTATATTAGTAAAATTTAAAATATAATTTGGTATATTGCTACAAAAAGATACATAATTATTTGTGTATGAAAATTAATCAATGCATTTGTCTCATTTTACATGAAGCAAGAACAGAATTCTTGAACAGACTTCCCAATGCTTTCATAAATTGTGCACTTTTTACATATTCTTACAGAATCTTGCTTAGAAGGTTTTAAACTTTAATGCCATTTAAACTATCAGCATGCTTAAATCATGCCACTTCAGTAATAACACACCTGGTACAAACTCTAGCGTCCCCTTGAACATTTAAGATTGATACCTTTTAACAGATGATGTGTTTCTGAAGAGAGCTTTCTCCACTCAGGCAGATATAATGAACTGGGCTGATGTTCTCGCCAGCATAGTCTGACCATTTCCTTTTATTTTAATGGTGAGGCTGACTTTTAAAAGTAAACAAAGTCAGGAGACACAGCGGCCCAAACGGCTCCCTGTGCACTTCAAAGAGATGCTCCATATGTTTTCATGATTTCAGAGCCACTGCGGCATTGTCTTTTGTTTATGTGTTTGGCGTACAGGTTGTTTTCTGGGCATCAGCATGTGTGTCATTGCAGGGAGAGATGATGAAACTCGATCAGTTCGTGCAGACATATGTTAAATCAGCATTAGAGATTATTAGCAGGAGGCCTGTGTGGAATTAGCGACTGGATAGCAGCAGTATGACATGCTATACCCCATCTGAAACTGTTTTAAACTGCGCTTTTTTAATTATTACACAAGTGGCTTTTATTATGAGCTCATATTAATTGAGAGATTTCTTGGAATATTTGAAAAATTCATTTATTACACCGCAGGAGCTTTAAAATGAACTAGTGAAGGAAAAAAGGTGATTAAAATACAGTGATATAAATCGTACAGGTTTAATGCTGATATAAAAATTATTATGTAAATGACACGACTGAACATATATGCAGTGAACAAGAGATTCGCATTCGTCACTTCTTTACTGCTGATCTGAGATCTGGAATTTTTTTCTTCTTTTTAATAGGAAAGTTTTATTTTATTTTTATTGTGCCAGTTTCAGAAACTAAGTAGGGTAAGTAGGGTTATTGACATATAAAGGGCACAGTTTGTGTGAGGTGACGTGGCGTATGGCACACTCTCGCAAACGTTACTGTAATGTGATCATATCATTTTCAGTGCTAATGATTCTTAATGAGGTAGATAGATATTTTATTGAAGTCATGATGCCTTTAAATCCTCCTTGAAATTATTTTAAATATCTTTTTTTTACAGACAAAGACAGGAAGCATTTTTGTGGATGCATAATGAAAAGCAAAGTGTTTTAGGTCAGTAATCCATCTGTGTATTTCAGCCAGTGTTTTATTTTTTATTTTTTTTAGTATCACTTAGATGTGTTATAGTTATTATTAATAGTTTGAATTAGTTTTTATTGTTATCTTTTCTGTTTTCATTTTAAAGTTGAAAGTATTGGTAATTTTGTTGTGTTTTTGTAAGTTTTATCATTTTTTGTTTTTAATGTCTATACATTTTAAAAAAATGTTTTATTAAATTTGAATCATGTTAAATACAAATTCAGTCATAATAAAAATGTTTTATGACATGACATCCATATGCTACTTGACTAAAAATATATAATGTGCAGATTACACTAGCATTAGGCTGATTTTAGCCACATGCTGGAGTCAGTTCACTCTTCGGCTTTTTCAAGAATAAAGTCTAAATATTACAAGAATAATGTCAAAATGTTACGAGAATGAAGTCGAAATGTTACGAGAATAAAGTCGAAATGTTTCAAGAATAAAGTCTAAACGTTTCGAGAATGAAGTTGAAATGTTTTGAGAATAAAGTCTAAATGTTACGAGAATAAAGTAAAAATGTTTTCAGAATTAAGTTGAAATGTTTCGAAAATAATGTCTAAATATTACGAGAATAAAGTCAAAATGGTTCGAGAATAAAGTAAAAATGTTTCAAGAATAAAGTAAAAATGTTTCGAGAATAAAGTCATAATGTTTCGAGAAAAAGTAGAAATGTTTAGTGAATAAAGTCAAAATGTTTCGAGAATAAAGTAAAAAATGTTTCGAGAATAAAGTCGAAATGTTTCGAGAATAAAGTCGAAATGTTTCGAGAATAAAGTCGAAATGTTTTGTGAATAAGGGCAAAATGTTTCGAGAATAAGGTCGAAATATTACGAGAATACAGTCATAATGTTTCGAGAATAAAGTAGAAATGTTTAGTGAATAAAGTCGAAATGTTTCGAGAATAAAGTAAAAATGTTTCGAGAATAAAGTAAAAAATGTTTAGAGAATAAAGCCAAAATGTTTGCGAGAATAAAGTCGAAATATTACGAGAATAAAGTCAAAATGTTTTCAGAATAAAGTGTTAATGTTTCGAAAATAATGTCTAAATATTATGAGAATAAAGTCAAAATGTTTCGAGAATAAAGTCTAAATATTACGAGAATAAAGTCAAAATGTTTCGAGAATGAAGTAGAAAGGTTTAGTGAATAAAGTCGAAATGTTTCGAGAATAAAGTAAAAAAATTTTCAGAATAAAGTTGAAATGTTTCGAAAATAATGTCTAAATATTACGAGAATAAAGTCAAAATGTTTTGAGAATAAAGTAAAAAATGTTTAGAGAATAAAGCCAAAATGTTTGCGAGAATAAAGTCGAAATATTACGAGAATAAAGTCAAAATGTTTTCAGAATAAAGTGTTAATGTTTCGAAAATAATGTCTAAATATTATGAGAATAAAGTCAAAATGTTTCGAGAATAAAGTCTAAATATTACGAGAATAAAGTCAAAATGTTTCGAGAATGAAGTAGAAAGGTTTAGTGAATAAAGTCGAAATGTTTCGAGAATAAAGTAAAAAAATTTTCAGAATAAAGTTGAAATGTTTCGAAAATAATGTCTAAATATTACGAGAATAAAGTCAAAATGTTTTGAGAATAAAGTAAAAATGTTTCGAGAATAAAGTAAAAATGTTTCGAGAATAAAGTAAAAAATGTTTCAAGAATAAAGTCGAAATGTTTCGAGAATGAAGTCGAAATGTTTCGAGAATAAAGTAAAAATGTTTTCAGAATAAAGTTGAAATGTTTCGAGAATAAAGTCATAATGTTTCGAGAATAAAGTAAAAATGTTTTCAGAATAAAGTTGAAATGTTTCGAGAATAAAGTCATAATGTTTCGAGAATAAAGTTGAAATGTTTCGTGAATAAAGGCAAAATGTTTCGAAAATGAAGTCGAAATGTTTCGAGAATAAAGTAAAAATGTTTTCAGAATAAAGTTGAAATGTTTTCAGAATAAAGTTGAAATGTTTCAAGAATGAAGTCATAATGTTTCGAGAATAAAGTTGAAATGTTTCGAGAATAAAGTAAAAAATGTTTAGAGAATAAAGCCAAAATGTTTGCGAGAATAAAGTCGAAATATTACGAGAATAAAGTCAAAATGTTTTCAGAATAAAGTGTTAATGTTTCGAAAATAATGTCTAAATATTATGAGAATAAAGTCAAAATGTTTCGAGAATAAAGTCTAAATATTACGAGAATAAAGTCAAAATGTTTCGAGAATGAAGTAGAAAGGTTTAGTGAATAAAGTCGAAATGTTTCGAGAATAAAGTAAAAAAATTTTCAGAATAAAGTTGAAATGTTTCGAAAATAATGTCTAAATATTACGAGAATAAAGTCAAAATGTTTTGAGAATAAAGTAAAAATGTTTCGAGAATAAAGTAAAAATGTTTCGAGAATAAAGTAAAAAATGTTTCAAGAATAAAGTCGAAATGTTTCGAGAATGAAGTCGAAATGTTTCGAGAATAAAGTAAAAATGTTTTCAGAATAAAGTTGAAATGTTTCGAGAATAAAGTCATAATGTTTCGAGAATAAAGTAAAAATGTTTTCAGAATAAAGTTGAAATGTTTCGAGAATAAAGTCATAATGTTTCGAGAATAAAGTTGAAATGTTTCGTGAATAAAGGCAAAATGTTTCGAAAATGAAGTCGAAATGTTTCGAGAATAAAGTAAAAATGTTTTCAGAATAAAGTTGAAATGTTTTCAGAATAAAGTTGAAATGTTTCAAGAATGAAGTCATAATGTTTCGAGAATAAAGTTGAAATGTTTCCTGAATAAAGTTGAAATGTTTCGATAACAGTCTAAATATTACGAGAATAAAGTCAAAATGTTTAGAGAATAAAGCCAAAATGTTGCTAGAATAAAGTCGAAATATTACGAGAATAAAGTCAAAATGTTTTCAGAATCATTTTCAGAGAATGAAGTCATAATGTTTCGAGAATGAAGTCATAATGTTTCGAGAATGAAGTCATAATGTTTCGAGAATTAAGTCATAATGTTTCGAGAATGAAGTCATAATGTTTCGAGAATTAAGTCATAATGTTTCGAGAATGAAGTCATAATGTTTCGAGAATTAAGTCATAATGTTTCGAGAATGAAGTCATAATGTTTCGAGAATAAAGTCATAATGTTTCGAAAATGAAGTCATAATGTTTCGAGAATGAAGTCATAATGTTTCGAAAATGAAGTCATAATGTTTCGAGAATGAAGTCATAATGTTTCGAGAATTAAGTCATAATGTTTCGAGAATGAAGTCATAATGTTTCGAGAATAAAGTCATGTTTCGAGAATGAAGTCATAATGTTTTGAGAATGAAGTCATAATGTTTCGAGAATAAAGTCATGTTTCGAGAATAAAGTCATGTTTCGAGAATAAAGTCATAATGTTTCGAGAATAAAGTCATAATGTTTCGAGAATAAAGTCATAATGTTTCGAGAATGAAGTCATAATGTTTCGAGAATGAAGTCATAATGTTTCGAGAATGAAGTCATAATGTTTCGAGAATGAAGTCATAATGTTTCGAGAATAAAGTCATAATGTTTCGAGAATAAAGTCATAATGTTTCGAGAATGAAGTCATAATGTTTCGAGAATGAAGTCATAATGTTTCGAGAATAAAGTCATAATGTTTCGAGAATGAAGTCATAATGTTTCGAGAATAAAGTCATAATGTTTCGAGAATGAAGTCATAATGTTTCGAGAATGAAGTCATAATGTTTCGAGAATAAAGTCATAATGTTTCGAGAATGAAGTCATGATGTTTCGAGAATGAAGTCATAATGTTTCGAGAATAAAGTCATAATGTTTCGAGAATGAAGTCATAATGTTTCGAGAATGAAGTCATAATGATTCGAAAATAAAGTCATAATGTTTCGAGAATGAAGTCATAATGTTTCGAGAATAAAGTCATAATGTTACGAGAATGAAGTCATAATGTTTCGAGAATGAAGTCATAATGATTCGAAAATAAAGTCATAATGTTTCGAGAATGAAGTCATAATGTTTCGAGAATGAAGTCATAATGTTTCGAGAATAAAGTCATAATGTTACGAGAATGAAGTCATAATGTTTCGAGAATAAAGTCATAATGTTTCGAGAATGAAGTCATGATGTTTCGAGAATGAAGTCATAATGTTTTGAGAATAAAGTCATAATGTTTCGAGAATAAAGTCATAATGTTTCGAGAATGAAGTCATAATGTTTCGAAAATAAAGTCATAATGTTTCGAGAATGAAGTCATAATGTTTCGAGAATGAAGTCATAATGTTTCGAGAATGAAGTCATGATGTTTCGAGAATTAAGTCATAATGTTTCGAGAATAAAGTCATAATGTTTCGAGAATGAAGTCATAATGTTTCGAGAATGAAGTCATAATGTTTCGAGAATGAAGTCATGATGTTTCGAGAATGAAGTCATAATGTTTCGAGAATAAAGTCATAATGTTTCGAGAATGAAGTCATGATGTTTCGAGAATGAAGTCATAATGTTTCGAGAATGAAGTCATAATGTTTCGAGAATGAAGTCATAATGATTCGAAAATAAAGTCATAATGTTTCGAGAATAAAGTCATAATGTTTCGAGAATGAAGTCATAATGTTTCGAGAATGAAGTCATAATGTTTCGAGAATGAAGTCATAATGATTCGAAAATAAAGTCATAATGTTTCGAGAATGAAGTCATAATGATTCGAAAATAAAGTCATAATGTTTCGAGAATGAAGTCATAATGATTCGAAAATAAAGTCATAATGTTTTGAGAATGAAGTCATAATGTTTCGAGAATAAAGTCATAATGTTTCGAGAATGAAGTCATAATGTTTCGAGAATAAAGTCATAATGTTTCGAGAATGAAGTCATAATGTTACGAGAATAAAGTCATAATGTTTTGAGAATAATGTCTAAATATTACGAGAATAAAGTCATAATGTTTTGACAATAAAGATTAAAGTTATAATATTTTGAGAGTATATTCTAGCCTTTTGCACATGCTCTTTAATGACAGATCGCTGTATTCGCTTCAGTTTAAGCTGCATGTGAGTCTTTCTGATTACAGTAATGACAAACGCCTAACTGCTAACTGAAATAAAATAAGATTTTGTTTTAATGTTTTGGTTATCTTGTTTTTAACTAGTTTTAGTTAACCCTGATCTAAGCCACTGAGAATGATGGGTAATGTAGTTTTGTCACACAATCTTTTTGCCTCATAAACCATCTTTTCTTGCTTTATAGTTATTATTTAGCACCATTACATAAAATGAGCACAAACTACGCTGTACAAACTTTACTGTAAATTCCCTGCTAGAAAGAACTACATTTTTTTACATTTTTTTAGGTAACTTTGAATGCTGCAAAACTCACTGTAACGTTGTTGGGGATTTTTATAATTTGCATATATGCATTTGGCGTATGTTTCATCTAAAGCGACTTTTCTAACTGAAATTTGTTAGTTCGTTCGTATGCACACTAGTAATCCTGATGCTTTCCTTGTTGGTAACACGTTTGATTTTTATTATTTACGCTTGTGTTGGACGACCCTCGGCGCATCTGCACATAAATAACAACCACTTATCTGCGCACCCATGAGAGCATTCATGATAATCTGCCAAATTACCTCTTTAACTGTCATGAAACGGTAATGCGTTTAACAACAGTTCCTCTGCAGATTCTGCGGTTGATTGATGTCACCGCTGCAGCCGGCCTGCGGATGTTTTCTGTTGTTTTTTTTCTCCTAAAAAGTGGGTTTCCTCCGTGACCTTGTAGGCTCCCTGTTAGGTGGCTTGAGAGATTTCCATCAGGGAGCTGTACAGGTCTCCGAAGGCCCTTAAATTTGGGGTCTGATGTTCTGCGTGCACAGCTTGAGCATCCAAATGGACAAAGAGGAGAAAAGCTGCACGCCCGAAAGAAAACACCCTAGGTTTTTTAGGATGAAGAAAAAGGGGAAAAACAGAGGAATACAAACTAATTTATCACAAGGCTTTTACAAGCCCTGCACGGCCCATATTTCACGCAGGTTACGATTCCCTGACCACCTTTGTCCCATATTATCAGATTCACAACACACTGAGCTCTGTGTTTCAATAACTTTATAACGTGTGACACCATGCTGTTCGTTCACGCTTTGAACGCCGGCCCATTAAATGAGTAACTCTTTTATAACATGACATAGAGTATATAGTAATGGAAATCAGTGAAAGAGAACTGACATTTATTTTAAATCGTGTTCTTGGTCTATTGCAAATGATTAGTTCATGTTGTTAATGGAAAAAAAGTCTTCATAATCTTTCAAAGATCATTGGTAAGCTGTTTGGTTAATATTAATGAACAGTCAAATATTGCTATAGCAAACTCACATTAATGCCTGAAATGTGTTGCCCATTTAAAAAATAAAATAAAAATCTAATTCAGGGATTCCCAAGCTTTTTTTATTAATTGGCTCTTTCTTTGAGCTTAAATATTTAGGATTGAATATTACAAATATTTAATATAACATAAATATAATCAATAATTAAATTATGTTATTTGATATAAAATATATTTTAAGTTAATACTTGAAAAAATTAACATGTTCACATATTTACAGCATTTTCAAATGTGATGCAGACAAATAAATAAAATATTTTTTAGGGTTTTAATTTTAAAATGTATTTTAATTGTACATGTTAATGTTAAATGTAAAATTTTTATGTTATGTTTAATTACTTTTAATTGACGCACAACCTTCAAAATCTAAATAGTTCCAGATTAAAAAGAAATATATATATATATAAATGTGTACCTTTATTTATTTATTTTGGATTTTTTTGGGATTTTTTTTTATTTTATTTTATTTTTTTACTGTATTGGAAAGTATATATATAAAAAATTCATACAAAATAAATATTTGTATATTTATTATGTTTTATTTTTACTATAATGGTTGAAATAAAAACATTGTCAAAATAAAAAACGATACATATATATAGATATATATATATACATATAGATAGCATATATATACTCATAAAATGCAATACATTTTATATATTACTTAACATTATTTTAAAGTATAAATCTAAAGAATGATTGTAGTTCTTGGAATGAATATGTCAAGCCTGACATCTCTATTTTACCTGTCTCCAGATACCAGCTATTGCATCTCGGCCATATGGGAACGCAATATTGGAAGTGCTGCTTCAGTGGATTCCTGAGGAACCTCCTGTTACCGTCACTGAACTTCCTGCCGAAAGACGGGCTGATTTAGTGCTCAGGTTCCTCTATTCCCACCGTCCCTTTTGTGGAATTATTTATCGTGTAAATGCTTTTAGGGTTTGTAAAGGAGGGGGGATATATATGTACATAGGTACTGCAAACATCTATAGCGGCTGCACCGATTTCTCCCATCTTAATGGAGGATTTATTTCTAAATGGAATAAAATACTAAATTCTTAATATCAGCCTTGGACATAAACTCTCTCTTGCTGGGCTTCATGGTTAGATAATAACTCAAAACGGCCCAAAACACTGGTAGCATTTATTACCTTTCCACAATGATGCTTCTCTCTGGCAGCATCCTGCAGAAAGCGCCGCCATAAATTTTATTACTATTAAATGTTTCTAACGGGAGTTGACAAATATTTGAATTTGAGTTGCTTCTCGAAGGAAAATCCCCGGGTTTTGAAAAACGAGGGACGCATTAATCCAATCCCATTCATCTCAATTGCATCTGAGTGCAATCTCAGTCAGTTTGAGTCGTTCCTTGGAAATACATGGTTTTTATGAGCGCAATAAAGTTGCCATTCCTTATGGATCGCAAACCGAACGTCGTGAGGATGTGTTTAAGTTGTGTCTTGTAACTAGGGCGTATTGAGTGACAGATGCATTGAGGTTAAACAATAAAAGTGGCCATGCTTGGCCCAGAGAAGGATCTTAAACAGACATTTAAGGTCACAACCCGTGTGCTGGTATGAGCATTAACACTCTGGTTTTGTTGAATGGCTAACAGACGGGATCCCATCAGTACTGTCAACTCGACTACAGGCGCCGGCCATCCGCACTATGCAACTCAAAGAATGGACGTAATTTGTCTTCTTGCATCTTGAAAATCAATGGCCAAAAAGCTGGGAAAGTTTACCAGCTCCATCCTGTGGTAAACCCCGAATCAATCCAGCCACAACGCAACACTGTAATAGAAAGACGCCCGTCGCTGCGAGCGAGAGCTGATTTATGTCTGTGTTTACTGATAACTCTCAGACCACGTTTTTTTTACAACGCAGATCGCTATTGGACGTTCCCGAATATAATTCCGATAGACAGGATGATGGGAATCTCTGAGGATGGACTTATTTTTCGAGGTTTAGGCATTGCAGTAGAGCTCATCTGGAGGCGTGTGAGTTTCGCTGGGGAACACAGATGGTTCACGGTCACGGCGTGTTTAGACATTGAAACAGTTTGGTTTCATGGTGCTTTTTACGTTTGTTATGCTTTTGGGATTATGTCTTGTTCCTGAAGTATTGAGCAGCGAGGCCGAACTCCACCCTGTTTGGGTTTTCTGCATTTATTAACAGGCCCAGACAGAATCTGATGATATTATATATTCTGCATTGATTATTGGAGAAAATCGTGTTTTATTATTTGATTGCACTGCGATTTGCAGAGGAAGCACTCAGCACTTACAAACCAGCAACATTATACCATTTTATATCTGCTGACAATACTAGTGTGATAATTTTGGCCACCACTCTATATATATATATATATATATATATATATATATATATATATATATATATATATATATACACACACAGTACAGACCAAATGTTTGGAAACATTACTATTTTTAATGTTTTTAAAAGAAGTTTCTTCTGCTCATCAAGCCTGCATTTATTTGATCAAAATTACAGAAAAAAACAATAATATTGTGAAATATTATTTCAATTTAAAATAATAGTTTTGTATTTGAATATACTTTAAAAAATAATTTATTCCTGTGATGCAAAGCTGAATTTTCAGCATCATTCCTCCAGCCTTCAGTGTCACATGTAACATCAGTCGATCACATGATCATTTAGAAATAATTCTAATATTCTGATTTATTATGAGTGTTGGAAACAGTTCTGCTGTCTGATATATTTGATCAATGAAAGGTTAAAAAGAACTGCATTTATTCAAAATAAAAAAAAATCTAATAATATATATTCTAATAATATATTTTCTTTACTATCACTTTTTATCAATTTAACTCATCCTTGCTGAATAAAAGTATTGATTTTATTTAAAAAAAAAAAGAGAAAAAAAAAATACTGACCCCAAATTACTGACCAGTAGTGTATATTGTTATTACAAAATATTTATATTTTAAAAACATAGCTTTTTTTTTTTTTTTTTACTTTTTATTCATCAAAGTATCCTAAAAAAGTATCACATGTTATGAAAAAATATTAAGCAGCAGAACTGTTTCCAACTTTGATAATGAATCATCATATTAGAATGATTTCTAAAGGATCATGTGAAAATGATCCTAAAAATTCAGCTTTGCATCACAGAAATAAATGATCATTTAAAGTATAATAAATTTAAAAACAATTATTTTAAATTGTAATAATATATCACAATATTACGTTTTTTTCTGTATTTTTGATCAAATAAATGCAGGCTTGATGAGCAGAAGAAACTTCTTTGAGAAACATAAAAAATAGTAATGTTTCCAAACTTTTGGTCTGTATTGTGTATATATATATATATATATTTTATTTAAAAATGTGTGTAAATGAAGATTCATATGAAATATATAAATATAAAAAAATATTTTTAATGCATATTTTTTATTAATTTAATTATTTTAGAGTATTTATTTCAATATTTATATTGCTCGTAACATTATCTTTGTTGTATATTACTTTTAACATACTATAAAGTATATTATACACCTGACGAAGGTCAAGTGACTGAAACATAGTTAATAAAGATATATTTTTATATGCGAGCTGTAATGTGGGGATCCTTTTTCTTCATTTTCCTAATAGTATATTATAATAAAATGACTGTTTTTACTCTGGATGTCAGCAGTCCTAAAGTCTTGGAACTGAATTTGAGCAGCTCCAGCGAGCCCAGACTTTGACAAGGTCTAAAAATCATTTCTTGTTTTAACTGGGAGCAGTTCTCATAACCTGGCAGAAGCCCCTCGGACCGTGCACGCATGAGATGAAGTGACGCGAGTAAACGAACATTTCTAGATCTTAATAAGGTTTAAATGGTGGCTGGGATATTGTGGGATTATGTCATGGGAGGCTGGGTCTCACACATCGAGTCCATCGAGACTCTGAGCACCGAAATCTTTTACAGCAATCTCCATTCAGGAAGACTTTACATCTGCTTAAATCCAGACTCGACCCCAGGGCTTTCATTCCTGCTACAGTGAAAGCGCTCAAGTTATTTTCATTATGCTGCTTGAAAGGGATGTAGAATCAATTTTACAGTTTTTTACAGCTTTGTTTTATAAAAAGTGAGTGAAAAAGAGCATGTTTTATCTCATAAATTCCAGGGATGGAGTGGAAGAGAGAGATCTCCACGTGGGTCAGCGAACCCTCAGAAGTGACCATTTATACAAGAGTCCAGGAGTCTGCGCGGGTTTGCAGCCTTGGACCGCGGTGAAGGGGTTATTTGAGCAGGTACCCAACAAAGCGGTGGGCCTCTGTTTCTGAAGGCGCCGAAATTTCATTGGTGCAAATACAGCTGCTAGATTATTGCCCTTTCAGGCCGCAGACTGACAGCATGACACTTTCATTTGAGAACAGAGGCTTTTAAAAGAGGCTCTACAGACGAAAATTATTATTCATTTTTTTTAACCACCTGCGTCTTTTAATGGCTGTTAAATGTGGTGGGTGCAAATTGTACAGGACACTCTTTCAGCAACATTTAATGGAAACTGTGATCTAATCAGAGTGAAATGTCGATGTGTTTTACATGTTACAGTCTGATTTAACAATAATATTCTGACTAGTGTTCATACAAAGTTGTATAGTATTAGAATATGCACAATCTATATATGTGTAGGTGTATAGTGTATGTATATATATATATATATATATATATATATATATATACAATAAAAATTTACAATTTAATGAGTACATATAAAAAAAATTACACAAAAATATTTTCGAATTTAAATTTAATATTTTGTAATTAGTTTTATTTTTATGTATAAAATATTTAAAAATAAAGACTTTTTTATTTTTTTGTATTAAAAAATTAAGATATTTAATACTTAAACACTATATATAAATTTCAGTATTCGGTACAGATACCAGTGAAAATCCATGGTTCTCAGTACCAAAGCAAAACACACACACAAAAAAAACATTTTTATCACTAAAAATAAAACCAATGCCATTCTTTATACTTATTTACAATTGTGTTTAAAGTTTTTCTACAAGTTAATACAATTATGAACAACAGTAAACAAGTTTCACCCAAATTTAATTTGTATTTTAATTAATTAATTTTAAACACATTTTATTTTTTTGGATTTGCTATTAAAATTAAAACATGGACAAAATATTGTGTGACTTATTTCTTTAAAAAGTTTTATAAATTTTTTCAACAGTAGTAGCCGTATCACATACATTCTACTAAATAATAGTAATATAAATGTCTTTATGTAAAAATGAACTTTTATTTTGACGGGTTGCCGTGAACACCTTTAAACTGACTGTTTTACTCAAATGAAACGGTAAAATGCTTGTGAAGTGACTCAGAACAGTTCTGGTGATGTTGTTTATGTTTATGTCCTCTTGCGCATCAGTTTGTGTAGTAAACAAAGAGACGCGCAGAACATGCAGGATTCATATTTCAACCAACTTTTGCGGCTTAACATTTACAGATACTGGTCCATATGGAGATTTGATTTGATTAATTGATGCTAACTTTGTCAAATTCCATGACTGTCCATTTTACCATATTTTTCATGACTGGATTTTGAGATTCCGTCCGCGTTTTCTGCTTTTCAGAAATCATAGCGTTTATGCTTCAAGAACAGGGTTGACCGGTCCTCGGTACCACCGTTACTTAAAGAAACCTGCTACCATCACATTTTCATTTTTTTTAGTACCGACTTGGTACCGAAGTACAGGGTCTTTTTACAACACTAATAGATATAGATATATACACACACACATACATACATTATATAAGTGCTAAATATAGTATATTTATATATATAATTACTTGAAATCAAAACAAGATTAAAAATATTGTATATACATTAAAATAATTGTAAACATATTTAACATCTTTATTTCCACATCTTAAGACATTTTGCTTTAAGAAAAAAAAATATATATATAATAAACATATTAGTTTACAGCACTATTTTGTTTACATTTAATCATAGATTATAAAGCATTACGATATGGCGTTACACATTCCATCACACATGGAATAAGTTCACTGAAGTTCAATCAAGACGATACATTTGACATATTTAACAACAAAACAAATAAAACTGGTTACCCGAGATCGTCGATTCGGCGGATCCATCTCGGCTCGTCTTGATTGAACATCTGTGAACTTATTCCATGTGTTCCAAGTGTGATTTAATATCAACCAATAAGATTCCATGTACGATGTTGCGTTTTCATTGGTCAGTCGTTGAAGCCTATTTCTGATTGGTTGTTGCCGTTTTGACCGCGTTTATGCCAAGAGCAAAGAGAAAGAAATCGAAGAGAAGAGTACATGGCAATGCGCGAACGCACAGGACACAGTCTAAGCACATACACGCTTACTTTAAGCAAAGAGGAGAGATTTGCGATTGCACTGAACACGTTTTAAGTGCAGGCATACTGTACTCTCTGAGCGAGCCCAGAGACAATCCTTACAAGAGCAACGTGTATCTGAATTTTCCCAGTTCCCATGCGTGAGCAGAGAGATTCGCACTCGCGCAATATATTAATGTATTTCGCGCTACAATAATGCGCTCTCGACATTTGACAGGGAAATAACGCCATATTATGAATCCTCCCTAAAAATAAAAAAAAAGAAAGTTGTCAGATAATAAGAATTTCTTTCTGGAAATATATAATATATATCAACGCTATCTCACGACCAATTTGTACGTATTTTACGAGGTGGCTAATTCGTAATTTATAAGAATTTAAATGACAGATTAACATTTTATTACAGTACATTTTCAAGCTTTGTATATATTTCCAAACCGTGAACTAAATTTCTACAAAATACTTAGTCAGTTTGTGATTCCACTTCTGTTAGCAGCACATAAGGGTTTCCTCAGCTCTCTCTCTCTCTCTCTCTCTCTCTCTCTCTCAGTCTCTCTCTCTCTCTCTCTCTCAGATGCTGTGCATTCTTGGGTTTGTTCGAGCGGATCCCTCCTCATGAGCAGAGGCTTGACTTTCCCAAAGCTGATATTAATATCACAGACCATTGTGATGGAGTTATTTTCATGGAAGCCCAGGAGGAAGTCACGTGACTCTAATTAGTCCCCGGGGGCCGCAGGGTCTCCATTACGTGCCTTGTTTTAACTCACATAACCATCAATGAAGTGGAAAGGCTGAGGAAGTAGCAATCACTGCTCCTGGGCGGCTGGTTTTATTTGAATGTTTTCTCAAGCACCTATTTGGTTAATGGGCCCAAAATCGGAGAAAAAAAGTGTCTTCCCTCCTTTCCCCCCGTGACGTTTCTTCACTTTAAAAATGAGCGAGCGCACATGTGAGCGTCCACTATAGCGGGAAGATTGATGATTCTGGGATTTTTTGGTTCACACCCTGTTCAACACATGGGGAAAAATCGGGAATGACGGACGCACTCTCATGGATAAAACCATTAAATGTGTCGTTCCTGTTTGGCAGCAGCTTGTGAACTCTAATCTAAGAAACTAATATGCTTGTGTTGTAATTTAAGAAAGTATTTCAACAAAAGAGTTGGAAAAACTACAATAAGGTTCTATTACTGAACTAAACTCTAAAGCATTTATTCATCTTAGTTCATGTTAATTTCAATATTTACTAATACATTATTAAAATCTAAAGTTATATATATATTAATTCTATTTAAAAGACCTGAGCTGACATGGACTAGCAATGAAACATCAACTAACTTTAACCTAGATTACTAAAATACTGTAACAAATGCATCATTTGTTGTTAGTTAATGCATTAACATACATGAAATAATGGGACTTTCTAAGAAATATTCCTAAGAAAACTTAATTTGAAATATTTTGATCAGAAAGCACTTGGAGACATGGCAAGAATGTAATTTTGATGTAAAATTCACCCCCTATTTTTACTTTATTGTGGTATTTTAATAAAATAAACTATAGCGTAAAATCATTTTTCAAAGTTGGAAATAAAACAATTATTATTAGAATGTTTTACAATAAAATACAATTTCAGTCTATTTCACGTTTACTTCAATATGTTACTTGATGTTTATTTGTAACAATTGTTTCTACTACAATTTTTTTTTGCGACTTTAACAAACAAATTAATCGTAAACTGGATGTTGAAGACGTTGGAAAAACCTGTACAATTATTGGCGATTAACAAAATATTCTTAAAGAAATTTTTTGCTTGAAATATTTTTAGCAAAATGTATGAGAAGGCATGACAAAAATGATATTTTGATGTGAAATTCACCCTTAGGTTTACATTATAGTGATAAACTATATCGTAAAAAAAAAAAATTCTACGTAAAAAATAAAAAAATAAAAAAAATTATTGGATTGCATTTTACAAGAAAATATTTCGGCTTTCTGATTTTAAAATGTTAGTTTTAATTCAATGTGTTACTTTTATTCGTAACTGTTACAATTTACTATGTAACGTTCTTAAGACCTCCATAAATCTAAAGTGATATAAACTTAATTTGATTTAACTTAATTATCACCAATCAAGAAAATATTTGTAAGAAAGAGTTTATTTAAAAAATTTTATTGATAAAAGCAACTTTACTATAAATATGAACTCAATTTTCAAAATTTTATTTAAAATATTATTAGATTATCACGATTTCGACTTCAAAATTTCATGTTTAATTTAACATATTACTTGTCGTTTTCTGCTAAATTTATGCAGGTTCTGAATGGAAATGGTTTAACTAATATTACTCGTATATTCCAAAAATATAAGGCACATATGAAGGGTACAGAAGCATAGTGTGAGCCATATTCTGCTCAGAAAACAGATTTTCTCCATCAGAAAGGTAGCTACTTAAACATGTGACAGCAATAACAGACAGTGCCACATGCACACTTCCCATAATTCTGTGATTTCACCTCTCTTCCTGAACTAATAGCTTCCATCTACCGCTGGATCCCTTCCAAGGGAAAGTGTAGAGCTGAGCCAGAATCCGTGGACAGCTACTGATGAGATCTGCCGAGTCCAAAAAATGTGAGCGCAATAAAACAACGGCATGAGGAAAAGCTGGACGTCCTCTTGGGCTGCATTAGCGAGGTGAGATTATTCCGAAATTAGGCTCGCGACTGACATTCTCAAATCTCACGCTCCTTGGAAGGCATTAAGGAAGACGGACGGTGTGCGTCTGAGTGTTCGTGAAATAGAGGAGGAACAATTGTTTGAATAACAATATGGCGGAGGGGAGTAGAATTATTCAATATAATTGTTCCAGATTCTTGAATTGGCCACAGTGTGCTGAAACGAACAAATGTCGTTCTCTGTATTTCAGCGGCCCATACGGTAATACAATGAGAGGCCGAGGATGTATCGTGTTGAATCTCTTCCTTGGACCGCGGCCGGGATGTATTTATGGTTTTTCCTTTAGCTGTGAGCGGGTCAGAGGGCGACGCGAGGTCCTGACAGAACACAATCATCCATTAACGCTTAAACAGACATGAATGGAAAAAGGCAGGAGTTCAGGGTCATCAAATCAGATCTTACTTATACAACAAAAGCATTACCACATGGAGGACGGAAAGCAGAGTCACAGCAACACACACACACACACACACACACACACACACACACACACACACACACACACACACACACATATATATATATATTTATATCATGTTTGTTTTTAATTTAAATATATGTAGCCTATAATATATAAATATTTAGTAAAATAATAAATCTCATATATATATATATATATATATATATATATATATATATATATATATATGAACGAAATATCTAAATAATTTATTACAAATAAAGTTTATACATGCATTTTAATAAAATGAGTTGATATTAATAATTCACTTTTTTATTAGTATTATTACACGACTTAAGCTAAAGTAAAAAAAATGGCTAATTAATATATATAAAATAAACAATATTTATAATATACATTAAATAAATTTAATATTTATATAAATGTATTTTATATTTAAAAATATAAATAAAAGTATATGTATACATGCATATATAATTTATAAAAAATAAAGTTTGTATAATTTAATGAAAATTAGTAAGCTAGTATTAATAATTAATTTTATTTGATTATCGTTATTAAACTACTTAAAGTAAAGTAAAATAAGTGCATAATTAGTAATTTTATACAAGCCATTTTATTTGATGCTGTTAATACACAGAATGCCAGCTTTATCCTTCTTGTTTTATATCAATAGGCCAAATGAAGATGAAGTAATTTAAATTGAACTTTTAATGTTGGCTTAGATAAAGTTATTTTTGAATATGTTGGGATAGATAGATAGATATGGTAGATTATATCTAGGCCATGTTATTTTGAGTGGTCAAAATATTTCAGTATCCTGTTCTGACCTCAGCAAAACTGTTGGAGGTCTCATAAATATGGTCTCTGAAAAGCACCTTTGATACGGAGAGCCGTGGAAAATCATGCATCCTTCACATCTGCTGCACGTGAAGCTCCCGTAAACCACCTAGCTTTGCCTTATGAACGTCAGCTCCACGCCACGCGCAAACACGCTACACGGACACACGCTGCTCCGCCGCAGATGTAAGATCCACATTGAGGCCTGCGACACACTGGCCCCTTTCAAATCGCCCGGGGCCCGCATTAACTACAGCAGGTGCAAGGGAGCGCGGCTTGTTTTCCTTCACGGGCTCCTCAGGAAATCATAAAGCAAATATATTGCTGGGGGACGCTTTTTGGGGTGCCCTGTGAGCAAACTGAAAGGGAAATGGATCAACGCACGGCCACTGAGGACGGTAAATCAACAGGCCAAAAGGAGAGCTGAATGTACTGTGGTGGCCCCCAGGGGCCCGAGCCCAAGGCCGGGGTTTCTGTCAGTCACGGCCTGGTGTTAATGTCAAAGCCAGCTGGGTCTGGAAAGGGCCGTCGATTGCGGGAACTCCACTAGAGGCCATCGTGTCACAGGAAAAGCAGCTCGAGTCAGGGATGATTTGCATCCGATGCAGTTCAACAAAGAGATAATAAAGATGACAAACACGCTTTTCGGAAAATAGTTGTCTTCTCGGTTCATTCTCAACAAGATGTTCTACTTCTGTCATGCCATGAGTGAAACTATAAAGCGTGTGAATCTGTGTTTCAGATCTGAATCGTTTGCGGTGGATTGCGAGGGATTTGCACACGTCTGAGGAGGCGGTTTGAGAAGGACACAGAGGTTAAAGGTCAAGTTCATCTCGTATCCCAGTGCTTTATTTAATTTTACTGCATCCTTTCTTTAGCTTAAGTGGACAATCACTTGAAAGGCACACTAAAGCTCAATTATAAATGTTAAAAATCAATGAGTGGAGAAAAACTACTACTTTAGAGAAAAGTGTTTCTGATGTACCTGACATTTAATCACCAAATTTTATATGCATTATTTTAATGTGAGACACATGCATGAAGACAGGAAAACGATAATATTTGGTAGTTTAAAAATGCTGTAAAATGTAAAAAATTAATAAATCAGCTGAGTACTGATTTTTAGAGGCATTAATCAAAATGTAAAAAATATTTATTTATTTTATATTTATTTATTTATTTTAAACAAAATTTAAATATGAAATACCATACCCAGCACACACTTTTGAGAAGGACGCAGAGGTTAAAGGTCAAGTTCATCACAAATCATTTTCAAATCTGTGTAAGGGTTATATTCATTTTTATTTGCTACATTCAAATGCACAGTAGTTGAAAACATCTGACACTAAAATCTCAATTAGTTGACAAAACTAATAACTGGAAAAGTACATTAGAGAAAAGTGTTGCTGATATACCAGAAGAAGAAGAAAAAGTTAAGTATATAATAAAATAAGATTATGATCTGGTGGTTTAAAATGCTGTAAAAAGTTTCTAAATAATCTTTAAATCAAACAGAAATAAGACCATGATTGATTTTTTAGGGACAGGAAAGGCACTAAATATCAGGAATGACCCATAACCTTTATTAAAATTAACAAGCGTTAACTGACTGTTTGTTAATATGAACCGTTACCTAAAATGTAATTTCAGAAGCAGAGCAAGTTATTTTATTATTATGAAGACAAACATTTTAATTGAAGTGACATGCACTGCTGAATAAATTCACTAATCGACCAGAAGCATTTATAAAGAAAATAAGTAGAGACAGTGTTATTCTACAGTCTTTATAACTTGACTGAGTATAGTATGATCACGCAGGAATCTTGATTTTTGATTGGCCACTTCAGCTCATCCGACGGTTTTTAACCAGAGGTTTTAATGTCAACCGCGTTCAGTCTCAGCTGATCTCTGCTGTTATGTATCAGGTTACGTTCTCCAGCCAACTCACTCCCACTGAAATCTCCCTTCCTCTTACACAAACACATTCGATGCCACCCAAACCCTTTCAATTGCTACGATCTTCTCCGTTCTTTCTTGTGGCCGAAGGATTCGTTCACGCTACAACGAATATTCCCATTATGTCGTTCCAGCATTTGAGCATTAAAAAGTTCACCGTCCAAATTCAACCATGCATGTGCGTTTTCAAGCTTTGCTCATCAGTTGATGAGAAAATGATTTCATTTTTACTTTTGCGTGAATTGCAACTGGTGCACATGTGGAAGTAAGTCAGTCACACCCATCGTGTAACACTATACCTTCCGTGGATGGGCCTTTAAGGGCTTTTAGACACAAGTTGTCCTGGCTTTTCCTCTGATTGAGCGATTCAACACATCATATATAGAAACAGCTGTGCTACAAATGAGCCCCTTCACAGTGACTTTGATAAATGTGCTGAATTGACTGCATACAAGCCCTCCGGACGACGGCCTCCTGCGATTTCCTTCCCCTGTCAGGTTCAACGTTTCTTAACAACACTTATGTCTGTTTCGGTGCGCTCCTCGTTCGCCGTTCTATCACCGAGCTGGAAGCAAATTATGAAAAACTCTGAAGCGCAATTCAAGCTGTGTAAATATGAATTCATATACAGACCGCCGTCCTCAAGAGCGGTTTAAATCATAAGCACATTAGGCATTGTACATAATCCCAGCCGCGTGTATAAATCACCGCACTGCTGCAGTAATGAGTGGTAATGCTGGGAATACACTAACTATGACCCCTCATGACAAACGCTTTACTGTGTTTCTCTCATAGCCTTAGGACAAATGTTTCACATTCATACACACATCTTCCCAATCCATACATATTGGGAATTTTTGCATGAATTATGACAATATTCAGCAGTATACAAATCCTTTATTTTTTGAATGTTTCAATATGTGTTGTTGACACAAATTACTTATTTGAACTTTTCACTGATACAACATGGCACTGAGTTGCTATAAAAATAAATGCATAGAGATGTAATTGCTTGATGATGTCAGGACCTGATGAATTGGCTTTATGAACCGATTCAATGAGTCAATCTGTCCGAAAATAACCATTTAGAGGAAAAACTAATCAGATTTTGTATCATTAAATGAGACTCCCATTACGAAAATTTACCATGGTTTTAGTACAAGTAAAACACACACGGTTTCGGGGGTAATTTATTACAAGTAACACAAGTTGTGTGATCAGATTACTTTTTTCAAGTAACTATTAAAGTAACGCATTACTTTTAATTTACAACAAAATACAAAAAAAAGTAACACCAGTTACTTTGTTTTCCCATTTATTGACTGACAAGTCTCCTGTCCCCATATTGGGAGAAATCGGTTAATACAGAGGCAATTTAATATTCAACAAAATTAATTAAAACAGTGCAACAGAATAAGACGCAACCCTGCAATAATTAAATATGTTGAATAACACAAATGTATCTAATCCCATTTTATTAACTAATGTCTGCTGCTCAAACCCTGCTCATATTTAAAAAGTAACACAAAAGTAACGTAACTTATTACTTTCCATAAAAAGTAACTAAGTAACGTAATTTGTTACTTTTTTTAAGGAGTAACGCAATATTGTAATGCATTACTTTTAAAAGTCACTTTCCCCAACACAAACACAAAACGTGGTTTAGACTACAGTAATCATAAATAAAACATGGTTTTGCTAAACTAATGGTATTTGTATTTGTAATAAAATTGTGGTTTCCCCAAAATTTTACCAATCCACAAAAAAACTTGGTTACTACACTTAATAAACTATAATAAAACAATGGTAAATTGTGATAAGAGCTATTGATAGAACATGGTGTGAGCTGTGGGAACAGCAAACGAATGTCACACGCTCTGGGCAGGATTGAACTCATTCCCAATGTTGCCAACTTAGCAATTTTGATGGTAGATTTAGCAACTTTTCAGACTACCCTAGCAACTTTTAATTAACTTTTTTTTTTTTTATCAAATGTAGCTATTTTGAAAAAGTGTTTGGCAAATTTTAGCAACATTTATAACGTGACAAATGATATTAAATGATAAAAAGGCAGATTTTTTACATCTAAATTACACAAAATGAGAACCACTGAACAGCTAGCCAGCCAAGCAGCACTTCAGCTGGAGAGAGCTGGAGAAAGATGCATGTGCATTAAGTTGCTAGCTCCGATTGGCCAATAATCAATGCACATTTTTGATACAGCATGTTATTAGCTTCTATATATAATTGTTGATCAATTAGGTACACGGCAAGAAAAAATATGTGGAAAAAACTGAAAAGCTACTAGTCATTTTCTTCCAGGACGTTATCCATCAAGTTGTAATCCTGTAACCTAAAACAGAAGATGCAATGTGGATTTTTAAACACCTGTGAAAAATAAACACAGATTGTTCCTTCGATGTCATTGAGTCATCGATATCGAAAAGTGTTTGTTTATCTCCTTTCTTGATACAGCTGAGGTTCGCACGTTCCTCTCTTTTTCAGGCTTGATTGAATGTTTCTTGAGTTATATGTTTCTAGGATATAGCAAAATGGTCTTTATATGTGTATCTTTCTTTGGTCTAATTGGTCAAGCAGCAGTATGTAATTTACTGATAATCGCTGCACACCTTCTAGCGTCTTAATGATTTATTTCTTGTTGCTATGGAATTAAAATAAATATTTTTGTGCTCTGTAATGGGCTTTTTTCTTAGTGGAAGCTTTGAGATAATCTACATCCTTAATCTATTGTTTTGCAATGATGACTGGCTAACTGTACCATTACTTGTAGTTCAGCTAGTCTGATTAGTTAACTTTTTACTTTAGTTATCAGTTTCTCTAAATTTTTATTGAAAGTCATGAAAACACTATAGTAGAGTTTTATTTTGCTTTTTGTGCAAATGGGAATGCAAAACATATATATTTGTGGTATTCTCCCATTCACCGCTCTTCAAGTTAAACCAGCTGTGATGACTTCCGCTGTGAGAAACCAAGAAATGTGAAAAAGGTCCATTGTGAATATTTTTAGCTGCTCTGACAGCATTTTCATAAGCCCCAAAACAAATATTATAAATAGCTGTTTTAGGCAACAGTCCTATATGTGACAGGGTAATGTGATTTACTTTATATTTAGATGTTTTTATCATCCGTTTGGACGGCACCCATTCAGAGCATCCATTGCTGAGCGAAGTCTAAAGCCTAAATCTGAGGAAGAAAAAAATCTTCCAAAAGACCTGAGGGTGAGTACATTTTCAGCTAATTTTCATTTTGGCTAGAACTTAATACTTAAATCGGCACAATTCATATCACTGAGCATTCAGTGCACACAAGACTAAAGTCACACTTCAGGCGTTTATGACTCTGATTATTAGCTAAATAAAACATTATAAGCTTCTAAGTTGTTGCAACCGAGTGTTGTAAGAAAGCTTTTGGTTCACACGGACCGTGCATATTTATATACGTTTATGAAATGGCAAGAACTTCTCGTTTTATAAAACCATCCTTTCCATCTTGCCCAGTCTACAGTGACACATCTTCACAATAATTGCGGTTTGCATTTAAGTGTTGCAACTCTTACGATGTGATCTAAACATTTCAACGGCCGGCCAGCGATGTTGCAACTTATCGGAGGTGTCTTGAAAGAGAACTGAAACCCCTTATTTTAGAGTAGGCAGCTGCCTATGTGTAAATGTCCTTGGTTTCTTACTGTGTGAAAGTGGTTGTAACTTCTCTAAATCGCCAGAGCATCAGGTAACCAAAAGAGGGAGAGAATATTCCTTCGAAATCTTTGAAAGGATTGAAAAAGCATTTGCATTGACCGTGCATGATATGCATGCTTGCATATTGGTAACCCCCATCTAAAAATACCCATGTAACTAGTTATTCTTTTGATGGAAGATCTTCGATTAGCGAAACCACAGTGATTGTTCCAGCTTTTCTCCATGCAACTGTATTAATACCACTGTGGCAAATGAACTTCCCTATTCTGGAAATGACACATTGTCTCATCTTCCTGTTTCTCTTTATCTGAGTCTTTGCACATCGATTATCACACACATTGTCATTAACTGTGTGTTTTTGGTGGGGGCAGATTGAGGAAGTGTGTTTCTTAGTCAGTGTTAAGAAATTGTTAGCACTTCATCAGTATCTTCTATTAATATTTGAGGGTGTAATAATGGACGCTTGTGAAACATGTTCTTTTAGGCGTTAGTCGACCTCCTGACCCTCGAGTATTATAATTAGTAATTGGACTGAACCTTGGGAAAATGAATTACACATTCCAAAGCACTAGATATGGAGTTAGATGAAATACAACTCAAATTTGAAATGTGGCCTATATCACACCCTCCGAAACAGTGAAATATTATTAGAATTTAAAATAACTGATTTTATGTGATTTTATTGTAAAGTGTAATTTATTTCTGTGATGCTCCGCTGTATTTTCAGCATCATTCCTCCAGTCTTCAGTGTCACGTGATCTTCAGAAATCATGAAAATATGATGATTTACTGCTCAAGAAACATTTTTGGTTATTATCAGTGTTAAAAACAGTCGTGCCGCTCAACATTGATACATTTTATCTTTCAGGATTCTTTGATGAATAGAAAGTTCAAAAGAACAGCATTTATTTGAAAAATAAATCTTATGTAACAATAAATGTCTTAACTGTCACTTTTGATGAATTTCATACATCCTTGCAGAACAAAAGGATTATTTATATTTTTTAAAAAAAAACTAAAATATTACCAAACCTTATGAACCATAATGTGTTTTTGATCAATTAATTTAAACTACTTTTCAAGTCATTTGTGTTGACTTGAGGATTTTTATGAGCAGTTTTGAAACTTTTAGAAGTAAACGCACTGTAAACAGAAGAATTACGAATTTTCTTTGACTTTCTAAAGATTTTAATTCCAAGAATGGAAGTCAAAATTGTAAAATTTCCCAATATTTCCATGTTTTTTTTATTTTATATAGCCTATATTTCAGTGGCTTTCTGTGTGATGCTTCATTCAGTCCAGTTCAGAAATTGTTTTACGATTCACATAATGATTTTTTATAGCAACCACACAAAACTGATACACAGTAGCTTTATTTCCACAAATGAAAATGACCAAGATTGGATGTCAGTGTGATTTGTGCTTTTCACAATGCTACTTAAATCATTTTTGGGCCACGTTTCAAATGCTAGATAATGCAGAAATTTAATGACATTAGCAGTCGTGTGACTTCATGACATGCTGAAAAATAACCAATCGGACTAATAGGGAAGAAATAGTGGGTGTAGTTGAAATGCAACTCCACTTTTACATCATTTTCCAGGCAGATGCTTTTTTGCCAATGCAACAGTACACAAATCACATTACTGGCACAGTTGCTGTTCTGTTAGTGTTTGCAAATAATGACCATTAATGATTTGGATAAATGCATCTGCTCAATGAATAATGCGTGCAAATCATGTTACTGTTTAACAAATGCAAAGTTGAGGTACATTGTAGATCTTATATTTAGAAGTAAATAGTTAAAGACATTCATAATAGCCATAACTGACCAGATGACAGGAAGATACAATCGACCAAATAGACAGCGAGTCAGTTGACAAACAGTGTTTTGAGCAGCAGGCACTTTTTCAAAGGAAGTCACGTCTTGTAATAATTTTAGCAGATGGTTTGCCAAATATTTAATCCTCGGGCCTGCCAAGAGGGAAAAACAATCTCACATCCCACAGGTAAAATTATCGTTTATGAGTGTTTTTACCTCAGACTTGAAATGTAGAAAAAGTGCATTTGTGCTACTAGTGCCAGTAAAATGAGATCAGAGCAATAAAGAAAACAAATATTTTCAACCGACTATACTTAAGAAGAGGAACAACTTCCTGCCATAATGAATCTTGAATATGAGGATTACAGGGAAAAATGAAGATAAAAAGCCACAGGAATGAGATCTTCTCTTTTAGAATAGGAGACGTGTTCATCTTACAAAATAAGACACTGTTTAATGTTGAAGCGTAGTTTTGTTAAATGATAAATACTTTTTCATATTTTGCAATATCAATCAGCATAATTTTTTTTTTTTTTTTTGGCTGAAATATAAATAAAATGCAACCGAATGACACCGGAGAAAGTTAAAAATAGTAATTTTGCTTGTAAAAAATAAGGTAGATTTTAGTCACTTTTAGTCCATTTTCTGCAGAAATGTAATACTGTGACACTTTTAAAACATCCGCCGTACCAAAATTTGCTCAAAAAGTGCGAGTTTGAGGCAGGATCTGTTTTTCTTACCAATTAAAGACGAGGGAAGAGTTTAGGAAACCTGTCTGAAAACAGTCATTATGATTGCAATATCAACAAGGGATAAACTTAACCCTGTAATATGTGAAATAATAGCCTGAAAAATCGAATAATAAATAAAGAATAGTTTATTGAGCCTTAAGACAAAATCTTAATAAAAATTTTTTGCAAATCAGTCTTTTATGGCTCATATTGTTTTGTAAAGTGAAAATATAGAGGAAGGAATTGGCTTAATTTTATTCAGAGACTCAAAATGAGCAAAAATATGCACTTTGGTTCAGATTCTGATTTTTACATGTACAAAAAGTGATAAAATTCTAATGTTTGTAATGTAAATCAATCAGATGTTTATAACAGTACAGCAGGTACCTACATAAAGTGTCATCATGCTATATCTCCAATCATATGTGTCTTAGTAATATGAAATTGAAAATGTGTAATTCAATGCGATACGATGATGATTGAGAGATGAACAAATTTTAATGCTGTGGGTTAAAAACTATACATTTTTCTTTTATGCCAAAAATCATTAAGATATTAAGTAAAGATCATGTTCCATGAAGATATTTGATAAATCTCCTACCGTAAATAAATCAAAACTTGCATGCATTGCTAAGAACTTCATCTGAACAACTTTAAAGATGATTTTCTCAATATTTAGATTTCTTTGCTCCCTCAGATTCCAGATTTTCAAATAGTTGCATCTCAGACAAATATTGTTCGATCCTAACAAACCACACATCAATGGAGAGATCATTTATTCAGCTTTCAGATGATGCATACATCTCAGTTCTAGAAAAATTGACACTTAAGACTGGTTTTGTGGTCCAGGGTCACAAATATGATACAGTATCTTTTATGAAGCTAATGTTTGTTAACATGGCAGTGAGTCAATTGGCATTGTAGCTCAAATAAGCCAAATGGTTTTGGACTTGTGGCTTTATTTGTCTAAAGGTCCAGGTCACACAAGAGTGTTAAGTAGAAAACTATATTAACGCTACGGTAGATGGCTGCAAATTGCTTAAAGTGGAGGGAAATGAGGGAAAATCCTCATGTAAGGAAGCAGAGGTCTGTCGATGTGAATTAATGTGTGTGTACCACTACACCCTGTGAGAGGATTTGAGAGCCCTTTATCACCTTCCCGAACTGTTGAGGAAAAATAATGCCCTCTCTGTTATTCTCATCATGGCTGTGGTGAGCGAGTCTAAGGGGATATCCTGTTGGAGAGCCCAGCGCATTTATCGTCCACGCGGTGGTTTGGGGTGACTCGAGATTTACAAAATGTTCCACTGGCTTCCACTTACCTCTTTACAATATTACTAATATAGAGTAATGGGCCTTACATCCTCTGTTATTTCACAAAACATGAGGCTCTCAAAACGGTGCCAGCATTGGCCGAATGGTAACCGAATGGTAACAGAAGGCCCGTCGTGACATCAGCAGGGTGTTCTCGTCAGAAACAGGAACTGAGGGATGTAGATGCATCTAGAAGGGATAAACATTGAGTTTCATACTCCATTTCTTTGTTAAAAACAGATTAATCGAGGTTTAGATGCTGGTCTGTTACTGCATGATGACGATTAGCTGATATTGAATATTTTAAAGAGATACTTCACCCAAAAATTTAAATTGTCATTGTTTACTCACTCTCAATGAGATGATATTCCAAAAAATATTGGTAACCTAAGAGCTGACGGTACCCATTGGCTTCCATATTTTTTATTTTCCATACTATGGAAGACAATGGCTGCCAGCGACTGTTTGGATTCCAACTTTCTTCTGTTTTTTTTTTGTGTTTGTTTTGGGTTTTTTTAACTTTAGTGTGTGTAAATGACAGAATAAACATTTTTAGGTGAACTACTTAACTGATTTTGCTGGCTATATTCAACTAACCAACATGGTCAATGTTGTGATGATTTCAGTTTTTTATTTTATTTTAGTCAATATGATTCCTTAAGTCAATTTTTGTATTACTCATATTGATATTTTAGTGCATAGAATATAAAATGATATAATTATTTAATAAAAAATAACAAAATATTTTAGAAGAAGTCTCTTATGCTCAACAATGCTGTTTTTATTTGATTAAAAATACGTTAAAACAAAATAATATTAGCATTTAAAATAACTCTTTTCTATTTGAATGCATTTGTAAAAAAATATTCATATTATCGATGCTGATTTTTGAATATTTTTGTGGAAACTGTTTGATTTGATGAATAGAAAAATAATTTAAAAAATCTTTACTGTCTCTTATGATTTTGTTAGGTGTATATTTATATTACTGTATTCTATGAATATTTCCCTTACATTATTTCTGTTGACAATTTCTAAATTACATTTAAACAGCAATATTTACTTGCTTTTGAGCATGCATTTTTTTTTTTTAAATATATATGTATTTTATTTTATTTAAGTAATATATAACATGGGGTCAATCAGTACTGCATAATAAAAAATACAGATTTATCACTGTCAAAAGATCTGGCTTGGGACCCATTTAAATGTTTTGTATTGAATATAAAAGCGGATGGTCTTTCTCTGCAGGTCTTTCTTTCGTCAGCAGACATAATCCAGTGATGACTTAAGCAGCAGCGATAGTAATGATTCACGACTCATTTCTATAATATTTCCGGGTGTGTCCTGGGCTGCAATCACACCTCAGCTAAATGTCACAGCGAATGAGCATCACTCAACAGCCGGTCGATCCAAAACAAAGACCTCTGACCAATATGCTTTCCCGGTCACGAGGAACGATTAAGTGTTTCGAGCTGACCGTAATGTTCACTGTGGTTTTCCACAATGTGAAAGTGATGTGGAACGAAGCCTAAGCTTTGAGACCAGAGTAAATATCGCAATGGAAACTGTTAGCCGCTGACACGCAAGTTGTTGTTGGAGTTTGCGAGAGCACAAACAACACCGATCTCGATCTCTCGCGTGCGGCGATGAGGTTGTCACGCAGACCCAAGCAATGACATTACCATGGAAAACCAAAGGAAGCGGTCATAAGGGCCACCCAGGCTTTCCATAGGTCCAGGAGCCAGGGAAAGTATATCTTGGACGTATCTCTGGCCTAGCCAATGCATTTCCTACAATTAATTTTGTGCTGGTCTCTGGTCCCCATTCATAAATCATACCTGTGGTTTTGAATGGCTTTTTTGTCTCAGCAGTGGTGCTGTTTCTAGTCCGCTCTAAATCTCTGAATGAGTGCTTCACTCGCTGGCACGCGTTCTGAAATAAAAGAGATCGATAGGGGATCTGTGAGTCTCGCCCCGTGCTGAAAGAGGGATGATCCTCCACCGATGGCTTTTCTCCGAAAATTCATGGCTGTGTTTTCTCCCTGACCAACCGGTTTGAGCTCAAGAAGGACTCACGCTGCTCGGAGGAATGGAAAATCCTAGATTATGTGAGTAATAATTTTTTTTTGTTTTTGGGCCTGGACTGTTTGGCACGGATTCATCTGCTGTTGCAAACAGTGTTTTCAGTGTTATGTTTGGCAGCTTGGTTTGATGATGTGTGTAATGTCTTAAGATACTAAAACACTTAAAGTCAACAACTTATTGAATTCTTAACCCTCCTAAGCTTTTTGCAAAATTAGTTTTTTAGGACTACTTAAAGTGATTATTCATCCAAAAATGAAAATTCTGTCATTATTCGCTCATCCTCAAGTTGTTCCAAATGTGACACTGCTGTGTCGAACACGAAAGAAGATATTTTGAAGAATGTTTGTAACCAAACAATTGACTTGAGGTCAATGGGGTGCATCAGCTGTCAACTTTTTTGATCAACAAAAGAATGTTTGAAACAACTTTTGGAACAAACTTTTCATTTTGGGGTGAACCATCCCATTAACCCTCCTAAACTTTTTTTTTTTTTTTTGTTCATTAGACCTGTGGTCCATTTTTTTATTTAACATTTTTTGGCATATTTGAATATAAAGTTTTGAACTAGTCAGATTGAGGAAACCTTTTTATATTAAAAAACAGCAACACTTCAGTTTAAGAACCAATTCTGATTATTATCTAGTTGTTTATTAGCATGTATATTACTTGCATAATGGATGTTTATTAGCAATTATAAAGAACATGTTAATCTCTTAGGGGGACCAATCAGAAGACTCCGGAGGCGGGGCTAGCGCTGTTAGCTTTTGTTTACAGTTGCAAGTTGTAACTGAAAATATACCTTACTAGCTATTTATAAACAGCAGATTAGGAGTTTATTGAGGCTCAAATAGATGATTAAGAATGAGAATTGGTCCCTAAACCAAAGTGTGACCAAAAAAAAAAAAAAGAAGAAAACAGGAAATTGGTCAAAAATGACCAAAAAGGTTTTCAGGGTTAAGTTTCTTTTGGTCTTTGTTGTTCATGTTTATTATTAAATCAATGCATTTTCATTAAAATGCAATAACTTCCGGTCTTTGTAATTTGTTTTTCAGGTGACGTCTCCAACCGCCTGAGACTTTTTATGATCCTGGTGCGTTAAATCAAGTTGAGAGATCCCATTTCAATTAAAAAAACAAATGTTAAGTGGCTTACTGAGGCTGCTTCATGTTGACTCTAAAGGAGAAGAGCTTGAGTACCACATAATGTTTCCAAGAATGGCTAAATAATATTTCCACAGGCAAAAGTGGATGCACCCAATGTGGGCAGAATATCCCTAAATAGAAACTCTTATGAAAGGCAACATCAAATAGTGGTTTGGGCCGCAAAATGACTGATCTATCATACCACCTCAGACTTAAACGCTCGCACAGATTTCTCTGTTTTCACGTGCCAAAACTATCACATAAATGGAATTTTTCCAAACCCGTCCGAGGAAGCGTCAGGTAAACCTTTTTTCCGCCATAGAAAGATGTTTCAGTGTTAATTTAGGTGGCGTTTTGTTCAAGCAGTCAGTCGCCTTTGATGATAATGAATTGGCAACCGATTGCACCCGAAGGGCTTCTGGTCCCTAGGGTCTCGCCGTCATGTTTTCAAGGGCCCACAGTCTTGCGGTGCCTTATGTCCATTCCAAATTAGGCAGTGGAAGCATTAAAGAAGAAGCAGGGTGCTGACAGTGGACATGCCAACACAGTCCTACAGCTTCCATAAACAAAACCTTCGGATTAGTCAGGCCGTATTTAACTGGCATCAGTTAAAGCGAAAGCCAAGGCAACACTAAAACACATGCAACGCTATTTCAATAAACCACCGAACGACTTAAGAAAGGGTCCCAAATGTGCAGCAGATGGCTTGTGGAATTTCTAAACAAAGAGATACCCATCTATTATATCGAAAGCGCTTTACGTTTTATTTGGAGCTCTGGTGTCTCTCATCACTCTCGGAGCATGACAGTAATTATAGCCATCAAGGTGTTCCCTTGGAAACGTGGCGGCGCTGCTTAATCTCAGAAGCCCCGGCTGACATCACGGCGTAGTTTATTTTAAAGTGGCTGAAGTATGTAATGGCTGTAATTGCAGACAGACCAGATTTATACAGACAACTGTCAGGAGGGCTAATCCATAAATCAGCTTAACCGGTACTCTGAGAGTAATGCTAAAACAAAACGGCACGGCGTACCAAATTTTACTTGAGTAACGCAGTTTGTTTAATGGCTTCGTTAAAGCAGTGATGTGCCTTGGTTTTTGGTGAATTATGAGGAAATGAGCGATCAGATGGTAGAGAGATGTCAAAAGTATGGTGCTTTGATAAGAAATCAATTCTAATGTTCAAAAAATGTATGCATATATTATAAAATACAGTATGTGCTTGTATATGCATCTGTATAAAAGGATGCATATATCATGCATATCAGTGCTTTGTGGTAAAATGGTCGGTGCATACACACAGTATACACATAGTGTGTGTAGTATATATATATAAATAGTTAGATAGATAGCATAATAAAAAAAATATATATTATATTATAAATACATTAATATTTTAACTTAAGTAAACAAATGAGACCTTATTTTAAAGTCAATGTCATTTTGTAAAGTCATATATATATATTTGCCCATGAATATATACATCTTTATATTGACATTTGTAAATTGACATATGCAGTTTGTAAATGTTGGCACCTCTGATTGACTGAAATATATAAAATTATCAATTTGTGACATGTTTAAATGACGCTTTCTAGCATGTTTCTGTGTTAACCTACAGCAGTGCAGTTGGTAATCCGTTCGAGGCGAACCCAGGACATGTAAATCGTGCGCTAATAGCAGCTAGCGGCACATATTAGCCTGAAAGCCCCCGGTGAGAAATGCAGTCATTCTTTTCCTCTTGATTGTAAAACACTATCATCAGACTATACAGTGTAATGCAAATAGGTTGTAGATGAAGCAACTGTGCTTTTTTTGCCATGGATTTATTTCCAGTGGTGATATTCTTTTAGGCATTAACGTCCATGAATGATGTCATAATTTTACACAGGATAAATGTGCCTTGGATGATTTAGCAATTACTGCTCCAAAATGTTAATTCAAAAGGAACACGGGCTACTAAATCACACGAATAAAACTTTAATACACTCAGGAAAGGCAATGGAAACTGGGAAGCCCCTGGAGAGAGAAATGCGTATAACATCAACAAGCCAGGCAGCAAAGACAGCGACCTTTGACCTCCACGCTGAGCCTTCGCTCGTCCATCACTGGCCTAAAACTCCCCTAAAAGCCCCGTTTACAGTGCCTGGCGCGCTCAGAGTGAAATATATCCCCACGGATAGACAGAACGTGTCGATGAGGTGGGATTTCTCAAGACCAGCAACAGTCTGTTATCACAGAATGCGAACAGAAAAGGCCGATCAGAGCCATACGCGATGATTTACTCGACCTCGGCAGCCCTGGATCTCAAGGCGAGAACCTCATTAATTCCGGGGTCATTCCACTTGGACGTAAATTGGTTAAAATGTGTGGAAGACTTCCAGACATATACAAAGAGTTATGAAATCGCTCCTCTCTTTGTTTCGTCTCCTCCTCCCGATCCTGAATGAAAGCATTCCCAAATAACCCGATGTAAATCAAGTGGGCTTTTTCGTCGGCGGTCCCAAATCCCAATCAGAGGGAGGGAACGGCCTGGAACGCTGGGTGCTTATTACTCGGTAAATACAGTGTTGTTTTAAGCGATTAGCGACTGTAGGTGATTTCTTACTCCCATCCGTTCTTGAGGCAGGGCCTGTCATTTGTCTCAGGCCCCAGAGAGAAAAAAAAAGGACAACTGCGAAGAACACTTGAGTTTAGTAGGAGCCTAGTAAATTATGTTAATGCACACATTTTAAATGTCTCATATTTCTCTTGGCCTGTTATCAAGACGACACGGCTAAGAATGTAAACTACCTTTTCTGCTCAGTATTTAATGTTATCTTCATTTGAAAAATTTCTGTTTATGTAAAAGCAGTCATAGCCAGATTTTGCAGATGCCTGAATGTTTTTCACAGACGTTTGTCTGGCTCGATTCCTGTAGGTGATGCTTTGGGAGTTTGTGATGGTAATTTATCTGACTGTGCAACGATGTAGAGAAAATGAGCTTAAAAATCAGATGAATAAGAGTATAAAATGGTATAAATCTTATTCATAGGCTTTGTTCACACTGTACCTGAATAATGTTTTATTTTGTTTCGTTGTTTTTTTTTGGTATGACAGCGTGAAAAGCAAACATCACACTTAATCTGAAATTGTCACTTTTGTGTGAGTCGGGACACTAAAATAAAGATCAGACTTAAAAATAGCAGATTTAAAGGTGCTGTAGGGAACTTTTGTAAAAAAATATTTTTTACATATTTATTAAACCTGTCATTATGTCCTGACAGTAGAATATGAGACAGATAATCTGTGTAAAAATCAAACTCCTCTGGCTCCTCCCAGTGTCCTATTGCCATTTGCAGAAACCCCATCGCTCCCGGTAAAAAATAACCAATCAGAGCTGCGGTCCGTAACTTTGTTTGTGTTCAAAATGTAGAAAAATGAACATAATAAGTGAATACACCATGAATCCATTTTCCAAACCGTGTTTTTAGCTTGTCCTGAATCACTAGGGTGCACCTATAATAAGTGTTTATATTCGGACTATTTTAGATTGCTTCGGGGGTACCGCGGCGGAGTAACCCAGTACCTTTGTAATTCTTCATAGACATAAACAGAGAGAAGTAGTTCCGGCTACATTGTTCTTCCGCAAGACGCAAGCAGTTCTGTTTATTAACCGCTAGAGCGTCAAAAGTTCACTACTGCAGCTTTAATGTAACATTTGCTATTCATACTTTGTTTATTTAGAACTAAAAATGCAACAACAAAAAAAAAAATGCAAAAAAAAATGCAAAAAAAAAAAATGCAAAAAAAAAATGCAAAAAAAAAAAAAAAATATATATATATATATATACACACACACACACACACACACACACACACTCACACTCACACTCACACACACATATACATATAGTTGAGGTCAAAAATTTACATACCCCTTGTAGAATCTGCAAAATGTTATTTTATTAAATGTTTAATGTTATTTTACAAAAATAAGAGGATCATTGTGTAATTAGCAGTTTAACAAGGGACTCGTGAACAAACTATCAGTAAACAACAACAACAACAAAAAACACAGCTGTGAATCATTCAGGTAACAACACAGTATTAAGAATTAAGGGGATGTAAACTTTTGAACGGGTCGTTTTTATAAATTCAACAATTTTCTCTTGTGGACTTTCTCATGTAAAAATGCTTTATGTGAAATATCTTATTCAGGTCACTTGCGTGGTGATAAATGACTCTAAGCTTAAAGAGTGAATCATTTGAATCATTACAGTAACCCGTTCACTGATTCATTCAGAAATTAAGAAACAAATGGCCGTCTTTGTGACTTACTAATTTGAATCATTCGCTCAAGCGATTCATTCAAAAGCATTAATTGATTCAGTAACCAAAATTACGAATGAGTCTTTAAAAACAGTCGCTAAATTAATGAATTCAATATCACTTCATTATTTTAATCACTTAACTCAGTAAACAAAATTAAGAGTGAGTCATTTGAATCATTCACTCAACTTTTTAGTTCAAAAGCATTTGAATCAGTCACTCAACCAATTCATTCAAAATCACTTAATTCTCTCAATCAATTAATTATTCAGTAAACAAAATTACGAGCGAGACAATTGATTCATTCACTCAACCTGTTCGTTCAAAGGCACTATTTAATTCAGTAATGAGTGTCTTTAAGAGTTAATCAGTTTAGGTTCACTGAACTGATTCGTTCAGAAACACATCTTGATTCAGAAACACCACTACAATGCTACGCTTAATTCTGTTGTGGTTTTGTTTGGAGCAGTTTTCGACGGTGGAACAAAAATAGACAAAATATAACTCATAATATATTTAACATTTACAAGCATAAAGAGGTTTACGATGCAATTTTGAGATAAACTAAAGCCTATAAGATTATCATACACCAGAAGAGTCGTTTACAACTTTAAAATCTTTTAAAGATTCAGAATCTTTAAAATTGGAAGAGTTTATTCATGAAAAATATTTCAAGGAATGGAAATAAAATAATTATATATGATCTCTTTTAATATATAACCACAAAAAAAAGCACAAATATTGGACTAATACATTTATTTTGAGAGAAGTCTAATCACGTAACGTCACACCTAATATGTCTCCATTACAATGACTAAAATGTGATTAATGTTTTATTTAAGTATATGAGAAAGGGAAAAGGGAAGACAATAACAAGTTTAGTTTCGTTATCAAGACTAGATAGCGTAAGCATTCTTGGAATCAGGGAAAATTAGCGTGTTTGAATATGATCAGTGGTTAGTTGTCGTTCTCAGTATCGTTCACATCCTCTTTGATTCCTTTAATAAAGAACAACCCGTTTGCTGACTTCCCCTTTGAATTACAGTGCAGTTGTGTGGGCAGCTGTTTCACACAAGGCTCCGGTCTTTGCTACATTAACATCGTCGTTTCACAAACTCAGACCAGACTAAAGTAGACACAGGGTCAGTTACACAATCCAGCGGTCAGTTACCAGTAAGTCATTGTGGGTCTGAGGTCGCTGTCATGTCTTGGGCTTCTCAGTTTGTACATGCACTTAGTTTAGTTCATGCATCAGTGATAAATGAGCCGACAAAGTTTATGAAATAATCTTGTTGATGCATATTGATACATAAACTGGGTGAGACCCCAGTTTCCTCAGTATTTTTAATAAGGCTACTAACAATATAGCTAAAAATAACCATAAAACACAATTTTTGTTGTTTGAAATTAAATAAATGTAAACTGAAATCAAATTCAATTAATTTCTCATTTATTTAGTTTAACTTGATGTACTTTAATAAATAAAACTACATAGACATACACTGTAAAACATAAATAAACAAAAATACTTATTACCAACCACACACGTTTACTTTATAAAATGTAAATAAAAATGTGTAAACATTAAAACTGTTACAATATCTGAGTGTTACTAAAATAACACTGATTTCCAGTATTATAATAATATATTTTAAATCAGTTTTTTTTTTCGTATTTTCTGTTTTGAAAATAGTTTTATTATTTCTGTTTTTTTTTTTCATATTCATGTGTGTTTCAAATCCTATGCACAAAATATTAATGCGAAAGGTAAAGTCTCAAATGCACGAGGATAAAAATTAAGTAATAAAGAAATTTAAAGTTTTATGAATTTGTATGTGACTAAGGGTCTTTAATATCAAAATCTAATTTAATGAGTGGCTCCGTTCCAAATCATAACAACATTTTCATGTAACTCTTATTGTTATGGATTTGTTCACATCACTCGCTCCAGGACCTGGAGGAAAGCAGGTGTGTGTTTTCAAAGCTAGTGATCCATCAGCATCTTCACGAGAGTCTGATTGTTACAAACAGGGTGTTATTAGAGGGTGTGTGAGGCTCCAACGCCCCTCCTGCTAAAACACAGATAAAGAGGGATTCCAGACACGAGGGGAGTGATGTTTATGTGTGTGTGTGTGTGTGTGTGTGACGGGATTCACCTCTGACCGCCTCGTCTGCCGCTAAGTGAACGGATCGCTGGGGAATTCCGCCCGAATCGTTCGCCTGTCCAAATAAATAACCCGAAGTGGCACTCGAGACGACGCAGTACATGATCATTTCCTCTCTGGGTTTCCTGCAGTCAGAGCCCATCGCTCCATGCTTCAATCAAGCAGCGCGAGGCTGGTGTTTGAATGCGGGAGTGTGGCGGGTCAGGACCTGAGGTTGTAATGATTAGCTGATGGATGTTACGTGTCTGAGCTCAAACATGTGTCGGAGGACAGAGATAAAGCAGATGATGCATTGATGTTTATTAGACAGCAAACTGTTTGTTTTGATTCGTCGTTTAAATGCATGGGTGGGCGCTGTGACTGAAGTATTTCACAATATACTTCTTTTTCATGGAAATTCAATGGGAAAAAATAGTGCAAAAAAATGTCCGCCACATGATGCACAGTTGCAAAGTCTTTTTGTAATATGATGCATAAGTATGCATTGAACTTATGGGTTATATTTTATATTTGCATTACAAAAGTGAGTCGTACACGTGTTGCACATTGTTAATTATGATTGGGTGATATTACGTTTGACTTTCATGATGAGTTTTGCAAGAGAAAGTACTTAATACACGTAAAACGAACCAAATCTAGTTTTGCAGCTGTCATCCAATATGTGCATAAATGCTTTGACACAGTATTTGATTAGAAGGTCAGAAGTGATGAAATGCATATGTAAAATAAACAAACAAAAAGCAAAACAAATGCTGCTGGTTCATCCATTGACTATATACTGTACACGATTATAAAAAAATAATACAATGAGTAATATTAATGATAAAAATGCACACCCAATTATCTTTAACTACAACTAAAAGTGTGTTTAACTCAAATTAGGTATGTTTTAGTATTTTATGTTTATATATTGTAGCTTGTGCATATATTTCACAATATAGTAATCTTTCCTGGAAATTAAACTGAAAAGTGTTTTGTATTTTTTCATTGTTTTGTTTATAAAGCAGCTCAACCCACACACATTTTTACTATTGCATGTATATTCCAGTCTAATACTGCTGGTATTTTTGCGGTATGCATTATGGATGGATTAGGATTAGGGAAAAAAAAGCAGGACATATATATCATATTGCAAATTAGTGCAATAAGACACGTCCAAGGATCATGACAGAGTTTCACAAGGGGAAGCAGCTAATACACACTTAAAAAAGAAACTAAAAATGTAGTTTTGCAGCTAGTTGTGCAAAAGTGTTTTGACTTCATATTTGATCAAACAATTAAAAGAAATACAAAATCAGGTTGGCTCATGAGAGTACTTTAGTGTGCACAGAGGCTCATTGTTTTAAGTATAATTATAAAACATAAAAATGCTCATCAATGCATATCTCACATACTTCTCACATTGTGCATCAGATTGCATACTGCAATAATACTAGTGACTGGGTGATAATAGAAATGTGTCATCTGGCAAAGATGCACAGCAAGGATTGGGCCGAACTGCCTTTAAAAGTGAACAAGAAACAATGACAGCAATGAAAAAACTTATCTACAACATTTCTTTTTCACGCAATTTTTGGCAAAGGAAAAAAATAATAATTTGTGAAATGTATGCATACTATGTTTAGTTTTATAAAAAAAAAAAAAACTTTTATGTTTTAAAGATAAATCTTTTACTTTTTTGTATTGCTCAATCCTAAAGCTTCTTGAATTTTAAAGTTTTTTGCAAAGAAATGCACCTGAAAATGAAAAGATAGATAGATAGATAGATAGATAGATAGATAGATAGATTTTTTTTCTTCATTTTTATTGCATCACCCAATCCTAGTATGCACTATGCAGAAAGCATTACGCTAGTGTTTCATTCTGCACATAGTGAGAGAGATGAACATAAAAACTGAAATAATATCAGTTTAAGATGATAAAATCAGTTGGCTTTGTAACGTTTAATATAGTCCTCCATTCATAGACGATCAGCGCCAGAGATTCCCAAATAAAGCCGCTGATCTCTGACCCGTGAGCGCACAAGGATGGGTTTGTGTTTGTAAACTCACTGAACACACTGTCTGTAAGGCAGCATCAATCGTGAACGCTAATAACTGTCAGCGGCGCTCACCTCTGGCCCGCGTGCATTACACTCTATCAAATGAGGAATCTGTGAGGAGATGTGAAACCAAGTAACTTTCTAAAAATTGCTCACCTTCTTTTCCTTGTGTTTGGATGACAGTTTCTGTGGTAACCGCCGGGCAGAAACCAAGACAGCTGACCTGTGCGACTGTACTGACTCAAATTAATTTCACCATAATGCATTAGATAAATGTGAAAGAATTGATGTGAAAAATAAGTTTCTGTCTTCTCGTTATAGTTCAAGCAGTTCTGGCTTAAAGGCATGTGAAGGGAATCCCAGAATGCATTGCGATTAAAAATTCTATGTGGATGGCAGACGAGGTCAGAGAAATGTTATTTATAAATACAGTAAAGTTTTGGGTCAGGAAGATTTTTTTAACGTTTTGAAAGTCATTACGCTCACCGGGGCTGCATTTATTTGGTCAGAAATAGTGTAAAAAATTATTAAATAGTATTACAGTTTAATAGAAGTGTTTTCTATGTGAATATCTGTTAAAATGTAATTTATTTCTGTACTCAAAGCTGTATTTTTTGAGCTGCCTCATATTTTTGTGGAAACCGTGATTTTTTTTTTTTTTTTTAAGATACACAAATAAATAGAAAGTTCTAAAGAACAGAATTAATTTGAAATAGACAAATAAACTTTGCAAAAAACATTATAAATGTCTTTACTGTCACTTTTGATCTATTTTATTTTTTAAATCAAGAAAAGTTTTCTTCGTAGACTAGCAATAATAACTTTTATTTTTTATTATTGTTTAATAATTAATTTATAATAAAATTAATAAACTGTTTTAACTGGCTGGGAGTGGTAGTATAGATAAATGTAGAGATTTGTTCAGTTCAGTAACATGATTTCACACAGGATTTGGACCCAGATTGTCACACACCTGGACTCATTTAGCTTGTTTTTGCCCGTGACCCAGTTTCTGTTTTCCGTGTTTAGTTTGATTAGTTCCCAGGTGTCTATTATCTTCCTCATGTGTTCCATGTCCCTGTTAATTTAATGATTCCATCCACCTGTGTTTCCCCAATTATCTGTTGTACATAAGCCTTGTCCCTTCAGTTCTGTTTTGTCGGGTCTTCTCACTTGTGCTCACTTGTGACTCACTTGCTACTTACGTGTGTCTACCTCTGTGCTCCATGTTGGATATCCCCTGTGTTGGATATATTAAAAGCCTTATTTCGTTTATCCTCGGCTCCGTGTTCCTTCCGGCAGCGAAAACCGTGACAGAAGACCCGACCTAAAGAAGAAAATAGAAAACTGCGTGTTTTTTCCCTCCGTTTTGTTTTTGTGTTTTCAAAGTCTTTTTGTTTCGTAGTGTTCTATGGATCCCCTCTATCGTCCCGAATTCCTCATCCTCCTGCTGAAGCAGGAAGGGCGTTCTCTCGAGGACCATACCAGACAGTTTTTCCTATTAGCTAATGCCACCAGCTACCCGGACGGCGCGCTCTGCACCTTCTACAACACCAGCCTGAACTCCAAATGCAGAGCGTTGTCGTCCGAAGATGGTCCTCGAGAGGATTTCGCCGCATACGTGGAGTGGACTCTGGCGAGAAATGGGTCACCTCTCACCGTCTGCCCCATAGAGGACCTCGCCAGCCCCACTCCCGACCCAGAGACCAGCCAGCCACCATCACGCCGCACGGAGCCAGAGCCCACCGCAGCCGCAGAGCCCGAGCCATCCACTGACAGGGAGCCGGAACTCGAGAGCGCGACTGACCAGGTGTGTGAGCCGGCAACACCGTGCATCGTGGGAGTTCTCGTGGAGATCGAGGGCGTGGAGGAAAGCCCTGCCCACACTCCTGCGACTGAGGGTGAGCTGTATGCAGTCTCTGAAGATCATATGGAGCAAGTTCTGGATCTGATGGACTGGTCTATGGAGGTAATCCCTAATTTTCCTGTTTCCCCGCTGGTTCCGTCCAGCCCTGATTCCCCTGTATACCCTCTCAGTCTCCCACTCCTACCTCCTCCAGTCATTTCCTCTGCTCCATTTCCGCTGGTTCCATCCAGCCATGAATTTTCTGTTTCTCCGCTGGTTCCGCCCAGCCCTGAGTTTTCTGTTTCTCCGCTGGTTCCGCCCAGCCCTGAGTTTCCTGTGTCTCCGCTGGTTCCGCCCAGCCCTGAGTTTCCTGTGTCTCCGCTGGTTCCGCCCAGCCCTGAGTTTCCTGTGTCTCCGCTGGTTCCGCCCAGCCCTGAGTTTCCTGTGTCTCCGCTGGTTCCGCCCAGCTCTGAGTTTCCTGTGTCTCCGCTGGTTCCGCCCAGCTCTGAATCTTCTGTGTCTCCGCTGGTTCCGCCCAGCTCTGAATCTTCTGTGTCTCCGCTGGTTCCGCCCAGCTCTGAATTTTCTGTTTCACCACTGGTTCCGCCCAGCCATGATTTTTCTGTTTCACCACTGGTTCCGCCCAGCCCTGAATCTTCTGTGTCTCCTGTATTCCCTCCCAGCCTCCCTCTCCCGCCTCCTCCCAAACCTGCTGGTCCCTCTACTCTTTCGCTGGTTCCGTCCAGTCCTGATCCTCCTGTCCTTCCTCCCATCCTTCTCCTCTCTCCTCCTCCTAGACCAGCCAGTTCCTCGCCATCCCTGCTGGTGCCAGTCAGTCCTGCAGCTCACCCTCAGTCCGCGCCATCGGGGCGCGATGGTTCGCCGCTGGACTGCCAGTCTCCAGCTCCTCCTTGGCGTGTTAAGGCCCTGTCTCCGCCTCCAGCCTCCGAGCCCTGGACTCCTCCTCGGTCCTTCGACCCAGCGGCTCCGCCTTGGCTCTTAGCTCCCTCGTCTCCACCGTGGCCTGTCATCCCACCTGCTCCACCGGGCTCCCTCGTCCCTCCGGCTCCACCTTGGTCAGTCGTCGACCATCCGCCGCCTCGGGACTCCACTCCTCTGGTTCCACCTCGTCACTCCATCCCTCCGGCTCTGTCAGGCTCCTCCTTCCCTCCGGTTCCACCTCCATCCTCGGTCGCTCCGGCTCCACAGCGGTCTGCCGGGACCCCGCCTCCACCTTGGTCGCCTGAGCCTTCTGCTCCACCTAGGCCCTCCGGAACCTCGACGTCCCACTGGCTCTGCGGCTGTGCTGCTCCATCTTGGGCTCCTCACCCATCGGTGCAGTCTCCGCCTGTCGGCCCCCTGGTGTCGTCGACCCTTCCTTCACCATGGCTCCTCCCGCCGTCGACTCCACCTTGGATCTCCGTCCTGGCTGGTCTCTGGTGGACCATCTGGCTCCTCCTGCTCCTGTCTCCTCCCTGGCTCCTTCCTCCGTCGTCTCCTCCCTGGCTCCTCCTTCTGTGGTCCCTGTCTGCTGGCCCCCTCCTGGGAGTCCGTCCTCCACCGGAACCTCCTCCCAGGTTCCCACCCATGCCTCCCTCTGTTGTTTCTACGGTGCGAGGACGCACCTACCGGGAGGGGGGAGTACTGTCACACACCTGGACTCATTTAGCTTGTTTTTGCCCGTGACCCAGTTTCTGTTTTCCGTGTTTAGTTTGATTAGTTCCCAGGTGTCTATTATCTTCCTCATGTGTTCCATTTCCCTGTTAATTTAATGATTCCATCCACCTGTGTTTCCCCAATTATCTGTTGTACATAAGCCTTGTCCCTTCAGTTCTGTTTTGTCGGGTCTTCTCACTTGTGCTCACTTGTTCTCACTTGTGACTCACTTGCTACTTACGTGTGTCTACCTCTGTGCTCCATGTTGGATATCCCCTGTGTTGGATATATTAAAAGCCTTATTTCGTTTATCCTCGGCTCCGTGTTCCTTCCGGCAGCGAAAACCGTGACACAGATGTTGTCAATAAAATCTTTAAAAGGCTTCATACCAAAAGGTTCAGGGACTGGACAGTATTTAAACTCTTTTACTTAAAAAATTTGCTGATGAATTAACCCCAGCCTGGAGTCCATTATTTCAATTATCAGTCGACACTGGAAATATTCCTATAATATGGAAAAAAGCAGTCATTATTCCTGTTCCACAAAAAACTCCCAGCACTGGAAAATAATGACTTTAGACCAGTGGCATTAACATCCATAGTGATGAAATCACCTTGAATGTATTGTGACATAGAAATTGAAAGAGTATGTATTGTATAAACTAGATCCTGATCAATTTGCTTATAAAGAAAATAGGAGTACAAAAGATGCTTTGAATACTATGACACATCTTATTATAAAACACCTTGAAAATCCTTTATCTTACAGTATGTTAGAGCAGAGGTGCTCAACCTTTTTGTCCACTGGGCTGCACTATGGTCCAAGTTCAAGTCAATGGACCGCACGCATATCATTTACATATTATGTCACCGATACAAACCAACCAGATTTATAATAGCCTATTATAGTCTATTATATTATGATATCTAATTAATTGCATTCATTGAAAAAAAATTAAAAATAATTATACTGACCATCAATAAAACACCTGATGCTGTCGGGAGCTGACCAAGTTTGTGAAATTCGTCTCGGAAGAAGTAACAGCACAATGATGTTGGGATTGTAAGTTGCAGTCTGTACGGATGCATGGAAGCGTGAGTTGACGTGTGACATTGTAGAAAATGTGCGTTCACAAATGAAGCCTATGTTGATCCAAATTAATATCAAATATCGATGTGCCATCAAATTCAAATGCCCGCCATTCAAAAGCACGCAATAAGCTAAAGCTTGCCGCAAAGCTCCTGCAAAAGGAGATATTTGAATTGTTTACTGATAAACTAGTGTTTTTTGAGTCGGTGTCGCTAGGATGAAGTTGCCAATCCTTACTCGTCATCTCCTCATTAGATGCGACTTTAGAGAGAAGTGCATCTTTACGGATTATGATTATAATGAAAGAGTTTTTGTTTTTGATTTGTTTTATTTTGTTAAGGAGTCATTTAAAGCTTTCTATAGATATATTTATCATGTCTGTGAGGCATGTATTTGCTGAGTTTCGTTTCATTTTCATAAGCGCGCATGTTCAAGACAAGACGGCAGAAAGCACATTGTGTTTGTTTTCTTTATTTTATAAAAGCACAACCTTTTGTTGATATTGTGAGTGCATACAAATAAAAACAGACCCTTTGCAGTTACGAATGATGTATTACTCTTACCTTTATGAGCAAAAATGACAGCTTATCCACTGAAAAAAACTTTAAAAAAAAATAAAACTTATATTTAATGACCAAAAAAATGCAAAAATGCAACATTTTTCTAATTTAACTTAATAAAAAAAAGAAACTAAATATAATCACTTTGCCATTAAATACAAAACTGAAATATTTTAATATAGCTGAAACATTAGTATAAGCTGGGAGTATAAGTTTTGGGAGAGGGGGGGGGGGCTGAACATCTTCAAGTGAGTGGCGGGGCAAACTTAAAAAGTTGATGCCGAAAATCCAGCACTCTCCTTATTTCACTGCTGTGACTTCTCATGTTTGTATGTTTTTCTTCGCCGACTTTTTTCCACATTCCATTTTTCTCCCTTAATAACAAATGTGTCCATTCTGATGCTCAATTTTACCGAATTAGTGGCTGCTGATGACTATTTTAACTGAATACTGCCAAAGTTTGTGCTTGTAAGTGTTCGTTTAATGCGTAACGTTGATAAAGTGAGTGCTGGTCTGCTCATGTCTGAAAATAATATATGAAAAACAATTATTTTACATAACAAAAACATTATAGCTTATATTTGTTTAGTACATTTTTATATTAATGTAAAAACTAAAATGAATTGTGAAACTAAAAGTTATTTTTTACAATTGTGTTCAGCATGGAGGGCCCATTTGAATTATTGATGGGCCGCGGGTTAATATCCACTGTGTTATAGAGTGATGTTTATGGATCTGAGCTTAGCATTTAATACTCTACTTCCAGATATTGTGCTATTTAAGTTAAAACAGATGGAGGTGAACCCTTATATAATTAAATGGTACTATGCATTCCTAATTGGATGACAACAGTAAGTTAAAATTAATTCAGCTTTCTGTAATATCTTGGTCACAAATATTGGAGTTCCTCAAGGCTCCGTAAGCTCCCCCCTGCTTTTTAGATTTTTCTAGATAAATCAGTACCTAAATAACTATATTATCAAATTTTCAGATTATACAACTTTGCTATATATAACTTTACATAATGGTTGATGAAAAAAAAACAACAACAGTAATTTAAAATATTACAGGTATTGTAGTTTAATAAATTTTTTATCATTTAGTCATATATTGATGAAAAGAAAAGTGAATTTCTATATAAAATATAAAAACATCTTTGTGTTTTCAAACTATGCATGTTTTTAATGCCACTTACTGTACATGCAACAAATGTATAAATACACAAGAATTACAGTCACTGGAAAGCTATTTATAAGCTCTGTGTGTTTGCACAGATGACAGAAACTAAGTGTGATTGAAAGACTGATTGTCATAAACAACTAAATTTGACTTAGCGTTACTTACACACTTATGTCATTTCAATCCTGCATGACTTCCTTTCTTCTGTGGAACATGAGATATTTTGAGAAACGTTTCAAAATAGTATATATTTTCTTCCATACATTGGAAGTCATTGATGACCAAAGCGGTTGGTAAAATACCTTCTTTTGTGTTCTACGGAAGAAAGTTAATCACACAGGTTTTTGGACGACTGTCCCTTTAATTAATAAATGGGGCAGTCGTGGCCTGATAGTTAGAGTCGGACTTGTAACCCGAAGGTTCGAGTCTTGGGTACAGCAGGGATTATTGATGAGAGAGAAAATATAAAAGAATTTTATTTTTGTTCATATTATTAAATATTATACCATAATGTCTATTTGTTTACATCATTCACAGTGCTTCAACAGATGAGTAAAGTACACAGTCTTAGTCTCGTAACTTCTTTTCTAATTTTGTAAAGAGAGAGAGAGAGAGTTTAATATATACATTTTTTTTCAAGTAACAATTCATTTATTTATTTTCTCCTGGTTTTAGTTCACGATAATATCCCTGCACTGAATGCCCTGTAATCATTCCTGAAATGCACATTGCTTATTTAGTTTCACCGCCACACTATGTATTGGCTCCTAAAACTGAGCTTTGCTGGGAAGCACATTTAGAGACGTGACTTCTTGTAAGCTGAATTGAATATCTCTGATTCAATCCATGCGAACATGACCTGTGAGGCCGGACACAGTCCTCTTCTCTCATGATGTTTTTTTTTGATGTGTAGTCATTAGCAGTGAATCAGAAGTGCAGTGTGTTGATTCGCAGGATCGTGTTTCAGTAAAGCAGCAGCTGCTGAAGTGACTCATTTCTCTTACTTTCCTTTATCTCGTTTCTCTCCTCTAATCGCACTGTTTGCTTTGGAGCACAATCAAGACAAACTGAGCTGGTGTCGTGTTTGTCTTTCTCTGCCTTTAACAAGCTGAGCGATCAAACACACACAAACACACACACGCATCTGTCTCTCTCCTCCTCACAGTCGTCAGATAATGAGCTCATTATCATTACGCTCGTGAAAAATGAGCCTGTTAAAGACAGTAGAGGAGCTCAGGGTGGTCCTTCAACACCACAGCGCCATCACACTGAATTTAAGCAGCGTCTTTCTAAACAAATCAAAGTCAGAAGGGCTGCGTGTCTGCTTTCGAACGCAAAACACACAGCTGGGTTTGTGTTTAGTTCAAAATTAAGAGGTTTACTGCTGGACAGACAGAAGTTGTTTAATTAAAACAAATGATTTGTGTGATCATTGCACACTTTAAACAAGTTTGGAGCACGTTTTGCAAGACAATACAAGTACTTAGTTTTTTTTTCAAATGCTTGCACACAAGATCTTCATATGAAGCACAGACCAAATCTGCAAAACCATACACTAATTCTAAGCCTTTGACTCGGTTTGCAATTTCATGCAAAACAAAACGCATAAAAATCTAACAGTGATTAATATTTTGGCAAAGGTGTTTGGTATCTAATCTCCTAAGTGTGGGATTTTTCACATTCAGAGCTTTAGTACGTTTGATCGCATCATTAACTTCCCAAGCCATAAATAAATGCTCATTAAAGCTTTCTAGTTCAGTTGTTTCTGTATTTTTTTGAAGATCATCATTATTCTTGTTCCATTGCGTGTGCTGATAAATTCGTATTGAGGATGTGAAAAAAACAGATAGGCATCGTTTAGGGAAGGAGTTAAGACACAAAAGACAAAAATAAAGCCTTCTTCTGATCCTCTAATAGTGAGGAAACACATTTGCAGTTTTTCGAAGGGAAAAATGTTTTTTTTGTAATATAGATTTAAATATATTAAATCGATGTATGTAAATGTGTGACTTGTGTGTGTGTAAACCGTCTTGGATTCATCCTACAGTTTGATTGAAACAGAACTGAGGTCTAATGCTAACGTTTGATTAATTCAATAATAATGACCCCGCAATCGGGTTTAGTGACAGACTTTCTTGGGCTGAAACCATTAACTTGAAATGCACCGTAAATCCAAAAGCCACGGGCGTCACGATTATAGAAACCCAGCTAAATATCCTCTTTGTTCCGCCTTTGATGACAGTAAACTGCTTAGTTTTTTATATCACTGCTAAACTTGGTTATAATAACCACGTCTTTAAAATACGCAGATGGGACCCATGATAAATCTCTGACAGAGGAGCGCTCAACGCTAATTAATAACAAAATATGAGTGAAACGTGCCACAGAGTTGGCAGAAACCTCCCGGCCAGGTTTATTGCCATGTTCAACGGCCTTGGGAGTCTTTACATTAGTACCAATAACAGTCTGCGATTGGACTTAAGTGCGTGCACAAGGCATTACTTCAGTGTTGAAAGCCTTCTTCAGTAGTGCGAGCCCAAGTGGTGGAGTCTCTAAGGATCGACCCCCGAGTCCAAGGACAAGCGGGCCCCGTCCAGAGGGGGTGGGCGGGGGTTCGGCGTTGGGTTTTTCACGAGGCGATGATGCCCCGTCGCCTGTGGTCTACAGCCAGTGCCGCAGCACACAACCAGAGCCAAGGTGGAGCGAGAGGAAGGGAGGAAACTCAGAGCGAAACCATGAAAAATGTAGAGTATGAAAATGTCTCCCTTGGTTTATAGCTGCGCACACGGGCGTCCAAAAGAAACACATCTTTAAATTTAACTTTAGATGCCTCTCAGACTCTCTTTTCCTCACCCTCTCCCAACTGGCTGGCAAACGCTTTCGGTCTGTGGAAAAGCCTGGAAACTGCGAGCATGTTAGAAAATCGCTCGATAATGCAGTTTTTTTGGGGGAAATGTGGCGACAGCTCCCGTGTAACCCAGATCGGTTTTCAGCGCCGAAACACTGAAGACTCTAACACTTCAATGCAGGAAACGTGTAAAAGCTACGATTTTTAAGACGAATGAGAAGGTTAAGGCGTGATGACGTGGCAGTTCGTCGGAAATCAAGGCACTGTTTAATTTATTAACACTGTAAAGAATTACATGTGTGTTTTATATTTTTATCCATCAGGCTTTAATGGCTCATAAAGACGGATATAATGAGAATATGGAGAGAAAAAAGCTCATTCAGAAGCCTAAATTTGGTGCAGATGCTGATATTTATATGATAAAAAAAATATTAAATTCTGATGGTTTTATAACATTATAGCGGATCCTGATCTAAATATGAGTCTGTGCTCTATGTAATGTGTCTCAGAGATGAGATTTAAATGATCCAAACATATAACACAGTGATAGAGAGCGGAAGAAATAAAGTCTAATTTCATTTAGACGTTTGCATGTGTATTTTAGCAGATTTTCTGGATTAAATGCCAGATTCACTCTGAAATTAATTTAATTTATGCATTTAGCAGACGCTTTTATTCAAAGCGACTTACAGTGCATTCAGTGCAAATTTTTACAGATCATGTGTTCCCGGGGAATCGAACCCACAACATTGCGCTTGATATCACAATGCTCTACCACTTGAGCTACAGAAACACTGAAAGTGACTGAAATGTCACGTTACGCAGGTAAAAAGGGCTACAGATTTCCCTTTTGTTAAATGACAGCTGAGTAATTATAACCGAGAGTGAAACGTGACTTCACTAGAAAAGCAGAGTCTTCGCCCGACAGTTTTTCTTAAAGCAAGTGTTTTCTTTCTCCGTCTGCACTTCGAACACTTCTAAATCAGTCATTAAAGCCTTAATCTCAAAAGTGTCCTCTGCCCTTATTTGTGGTTTTAAACAATATTCTTGTGCTCTGTATTTATTTAACATTTTATGTGTTTTAAATAAAGTGAAGTTAGGCATCTTAAACGCTCGTAATTCTAGTCCTAATGTTATTAACGCAGCACACCCTTCACAGGCCGAGCGAAGGCGTTGATGAATGCATACAGCAGTGTTATTCCACACAAATGGACTGCGATGGTTATTGAATCATTGCGACATGATGTTAAATAACAGGCAGTAGTGTTATATTTTCTGTACAGAGGTGTGTCGTCTGTAGAGCAGACCGCTGCTTTAACTCATAAATCAGACACAGAGCGCAGGACAGACGTCTAATGTTTCACTGGCACCAACTAAACCAAATAAAACACATTTAGTGTGGAGAATGTTCTTAGAAGAAAACACTTACGTAATGATGCTGAATATATATATAGTATGTATATACAGTATATATATATATATATATATATATATATATATATATATATATATATATATATATATATACACAGTATATATAGTTATAATTTATTATAAAAGCATTTTTATATATTTATTTAGATTTTATACATAATGTACTTCAACATTTAACTATATATATATATATATATATATATATATATATATATATATATATATATACAATTTGTACATTTAATGTGTAAAAATATAAAATATAATTATTATAGGTAATATTATTTTATTGTAATTTAATTTATTATAAATGTATATATATGTATGTATATATTATAAATTATATAAATATATGTTTTAGGTTTTGTGTGTTCATTTTGCATAATTTTGTGTATACATATATATTTAATAACAAATAATATTTTAATTATTATATTGAAAATAGAAAATATGATTATTTTATGTCTGAAATGTTTATATTAATTAATATTTGTAATTATCAGTTATTATTACATATGATTTTATTTGTATAAACATTTATATATTAAATGAACATACTTTTTGTGTGTGTATGTGAAATTAATATATAAAAAATATCAAATAAAATTATATGTAAAATGTTTATAATAATTATTACTGGTAATGAATTATTATTTCTAAATTTCTTCTTAATAACATTTAATATATTTCACATAAATCTGAATTTATGCATGTATAAAATAAAAATAATATATATTTTAATATATTAGAATTACAGAATTTGAAATATAATATTGCAATTATTTATTATTGATAAATTATTAATTCTATTTTTTTATTTAAAAAAAAACATTTGATATCTTACACATTTTATACATATATATATATATATATATATATATATATATATATATATATATATATATATATATATATATATATATATATATATACATACATACATATACATAGATAAATATATATTATAGCTTACACATAAAATATGTATATTTTTATTTTTTATTTAACTACTACTTTTTGGGAAGGTAGTGCTTCCTGATTCACTGTTAAAAAATGCAACACTTTTCAAACTTGACTGACTTGCATTACAGGCCCGAGTTAGACTCAGTTTATCAGTGAATCGCTCTGCTCCCAATCACTCACATTAATCCAAACGCAAATAAGCCAAAACACACAGAGCCCTAATTTATTTGGAGCAGCTCCTTACTCAAAACGTCTCGTCCTGCGAGCTGCTCCGTGTCGAGGTCAGAGGGACGTTCGACTCGCTCTTTAAATAGTGAAGAAACGCTGGACTTTAAATCCTGGGCCAGATGGGATTTCTCCCAGTGATCATAAAAGCTCTGAAGACAGTTCACAAATCAAACGCTGCAGTATTATGTTAAGCTTTCGCACTGTTATTGTTATTGCATGTTTGCGCATACAAACGTTATTCACAAGGAGAATCTGAGATTGACACTGCGGCTCAGACGGCCGATTTATGCGCACATTATGAGGTCGGCTCGCAGAGGAACGTTTTCCATGGAAAGTGATTGAGCTGTAACTGTAAATGCAGCGTCTGGATGTGTGACGGGTGTAGAGGACTGCATTAGGTTTAGGTGTAGACGAGGGCGTGAAGCGGGCCGACTGTAGGTAGTGCGGGCGAGCGGGAATGTCCTGAAGTGGAATTCAATATGTGGGCTTAAGTGGAAAACCCGGAGATCTCCAGAGGTCATCCCTCTTTCCGGAATGAAGGAAAGGAGAAGGAAAGTAGAGCTTGTGGTGCTTCAGGTGGTCTTTGCTGAAATCATTCATGTTCAGAGCTCTGCTTTACTGTGTGTGTGTGTGTGTGTGTGTGTGTGTGTGTGTGTGTGTGTGTGTGTGTGTGTGTGTGTGTGTGTGTGATAGTCAAAGATGAACAAAATGACTTTATTATGGGGATATGAACTTAGATTTCATATTATATATGGTCTTTTTATATCGGTTTCTTAGACCTCTTTTTTTTTTCCTGGAGCCTTCCTTATAGGAGTTTTTCAGTTGTTCATGTTAGGAGTTTGTCACAGATTTTTATATACATTTTTATATATATATATATATATATATATATATATATATATATATATATATATATATATGTGTGTGTGTATAAAAATGTGTTAATATATATATATATATATATATATATATATATATATATATATATATATATACAGTCTGCTGTATTAAAATTAATGCACTTTGTAAACACTGCCTTTTAAAATTTTTAGGTTGGTGATATTTTCTTTCTTTTTTTTGACAGCATCTCTTATCAAGGCAGAAATATACTACACACTAAAAATTTTGAAATATTATTACAATTTAAAATATCTGTTGTCTATTTTAATATATTGTAAAATATAATTTATTTCTGTGATGCTCTGCTGTATTTCCAGCATCATTCCTCCAGTCTTCAGTGTCACATGATCTTCAGAAATCATGATAATATGCTGATTTGCGGCTCAAAAAAAAAATCCTGATTATTAACAATGCTGCTGCACAATATTTTTGTGGAAACTGTGATGCATTTTATTTTTCAGAATACACAGATGCATAAAAAGTTGAAAATTTGAATGCAACTTTTGATCCATTGAATGCACGAGGCACATTTTCACACTCGCCATTCAGAGCTATACAGTGGAGACACATTCTCTGTGATTTCGCCGTCTTCCTGAGACAGACAAACTGTTGGGATGTTCCAGATTTATGAATGTCTTTTAAATCCTAATTACTCTCACAGACACTAATGCCCTTAACAGGCCTAGACTCGAACGCTTCTTTGTGGCGCTCTGACGCAACGCTGTTATGAATCTGCTCTTTATGAATGTTCATCTGGATCGTCTCGCAGTAGCCGCTCTTATCACTTTATGAACTGAACTCATTAAACTACATAAACTGCCTGTTATCAGCCTCGTGTAAACGGCCTGTCTCTTTATCAACGGTTTAATAAACCAGAGAAAAGCTCTTTTTTGCAATACTTGAATGTGCAATAACTCATCTGAAGATGTTAAATATACACTAATAGTAATGTCATGAGGCTGTAATATCTCTGGATGGATTATTGTCTAAATCCTCGAATAGTTTCGCCGTGACATTATACACTCCAGCTCATTACATGGCATGTGAAGTGTAGCTTAGACAGATAGAGTCCATAAATGGAGTAGTTTTTGATGCGCATTACATTCATAAAACATACTCATCGGCTCTGTTGCTGATATCTAGAGCCAGGAAATGTACACAAGCTGTAAATCCAAGCTCTTCGCTCTCTGTTTATTGTTGGACGCCAGATTTGACCCAGCTCACATTTTTCAGGGTGGAAAAGCCTTGGCAGAATACATTAACCTGACTCTAAAAGGTCTGACAGGCCAAAAGACGTCTGTTTCAGCATCCATCACGGCCTTATGATGGGAATGTCCACAAACAGAGAGAAACCATCAAATGAGATGTGTCCATACTTTACCGAAACCCGTAGTTTATTGACGATAACTTATTAAAAGTGTTATTTCTCCAGTATGAAAGCCACCTTCCATCTGGATTATAAGATATTGAATTGTTCGAAGCTGAATCTAAAAACAATTATGAAACACAAAACTAAAAAAGTAAGCTCAACCAAAAAAAATTAATAATTTAAGTCAAAAATAAATGCATTTAATTATTGCATTAAAACAGTAAAGTCTTGCTTCATTTTTCGGCTTAATGCATGACATTGTGTTTTTATTGTGTACTGTTGATAATTAGCTTGCATGGTGAATAATAATAATAATTGCAATATTTTTTTAAATAAAGTTTCATCATGCAAAACCTATGCTAGAGAGAAAAAAACAACGTGTGTGACAACGTGCCTCCGTCAATTTGTTTTCTTCCTAATAATATTAATGCATTATTTTCTTCAGACTTTCACAATTAAACACGAATGGTTTGATGTGTAATCTGTTCATGCAAAATGAACTACCGATTTATGCAACCGAGAAATACATACAAACAACTATTAGAGAGAATTGTGTTGCAAGAGTTCAATGCGACAAAAAGTTTTTAATATTTTATATGCGGTATATACAATGTAAATAATAATCATTATTATGAGCGCATTTAATTTTTATCCAGGAAAAAAAATGGAGAAATTAATTTGCATTAGTTTGGGAAAAGTCTGTTTAATCGTTAAATGTATTATTTAAATGTTGTGCATTGATTTCCATAAATACACCAGGTGGGATATTAGTAACAAACGTTTATTTACATTTTCAGTGCAAATACTTACAGACAAAATATAATACAGTCAAGTTTATCAACGTCTTAATTCATGAACATTCAATTCCCAAATCGTTATGAAGGTCGAGTGGTTGATTTAAGGCAGTCCTCTCTCTCAAGGGTCACAATGAAACGATGGCTCTAGTGTGTCCCGTGACGCGTTACCGGCGTGTTCCGGTTCCTCACTGCGGTGTTTGTTGCGCGGTTGCGCTCGGTTCTGTCGGTGAGTTTGTGCTGGATGTGTCGAGAGCTCCGGGAATAATCACACTGGCTTTGTTGAGGTCAGAAATGTCCACATCGCTTTTGTCCTCCGCGCCGTCCTCGAATTCGGACTCGCTCGGTTCGCTTTCACACTCGGAGTCCTCGCGCTCTTTGGGTTCGGTTTCGGTCGCGGATTTATCCGGCTGCTCTTTCTCTTTGTCCTTCTGCGCCTGCGCTTCTTTGGAATGCCTCCACTTCATCCGTCGGTTCTGGAACCAAACTTTGACCTAAAACAAGAAAATCAAGAGCAGTTTATATATATGTGTGTTATTCGAATTTAATTGTGCATTTGTATTATTATTTATTGCATTGCACTATTTGATGCATGCATTGTTTAAATGTGGTGAATTTATATATTATAATACAGAAATGCATGCACAAACTTTTTCCCCCATTAATAGAAATGTCTAATTGAAAATAAGGGTCTACTTTAAAAAAAAAAAAAAAAAAAAAAAAAGATTTCCACACTTTACTGGAAAGTTTTGAAACTCCTTATCGCTTTTGCTGTCTTGTCGTGTCATTTCCTATATCTAATAAGACAGAAACTCTTGCCCAATGCACTAAATTAGGATGTTTTGAAACGAAACAACTGCACCCCTCCTGCATTTGCAATAATTCGTTATAATTGACTTTCATTTCTCTAGAAACGCGGGTGTCGCAATGCACCAGCTGCTTATACGCTCCAGATGGCTCTCTGCAGGCCAAAGCTAATTTTTTTCATTTAAAACATATTTATTTTATTTTTTAAATCATGAACTGGTTTTGCATTGATAATCAGTCGCTCACCTGTGCGTCGGTGAGGCCCAGCATCGCGGCCAGCTGTTTTCTGTCCGGTTTCGTGACGTACTTCTGGATTTCAAAGCGTTTCTCGAGGCCTTTCCGCTGGAGGTTGGAGAACACGGCTCTGGACCACGACCTTTTCCTCTTGTAAGTCTGTGGCATTGTGTCTTTGGAAAGCACAGCATACGGCCCTGTTTGAATCAAACAACACACGCCATTAGAACACAACAAAACCTCAATGCATGTCGGCCAAAGTGCATGTTATTTAATTGCATGAGCAAAAGAGGCTCATCCCCGCACACACGTGCAAAATAATGCAGTGCATAATAATAAACGTGTCATCCGTGCAGGTTCTCCTGCTCTTTAGGGCTCGACTGGGGTGTCTACACTACCTGGGAAGGTGTCTTGAAACTGATGTTGCCCTGATTGTCTGGCGGCATTGCTTATTGAACCCATCATGGAGGAGGTTTCGCTCATGGTCGGGTCTATGGACGCGAAGTACGGGACTGCTGACTGTCGATTCGGACTAACAATCGATGTGAGATCTGTTACAGAACGAAATACACCAATTAGTTCCAATTAAACTCGTATTGCCTTTTAATAACAGTGGCGATACTTCATCCACATATGCACGACTTAAAAAAAATATAGTGCGCTGTTTATCATGGAAAAACATGGATAATTATTAAATAATAGTAGTATGCATCTGTTTGTCAACACACTTGTGAATTGCATAGGCTAAACAAACACATGCATATTTATGTATGCATATCTTTAGCTTTATAGATGCTGATTGGTGTGTTATGTTTATGCTCATCTTTGACTAATAAGCGCATGGGGATGGATGCGTCCAAACAAGCATTAGCTACTATTCTGAGTTCATCTAATCGTTTTCCTTTTTGTAAATGCGATGTGATGTTTACTAGGAAAAGCTTATGCACGAAATACATCTTACCTCTCAACGATAGCGATTCTTTTCCCTTCGGCTCGAAGTCTGTGGATAATATCCGATCGATCCCGAACTTGAGGTCTTTGCTGGAGAGCGGAGGCGCGGATTGCGCGTGCATCGCGGCTCTGGATGTCAAGTGTATTCCGTGCCTGTGATACGCGGACGCGCTTGGAGTGACCGGGGACGGGCGTAACGGGGATCCCGAGGAATAACCCTGCGCTCGGGCTCCGATGTGAGCCATGAGCGAAGACGAACCGGGGATGTTCTCCGCATCTCCAACGTGCAGAATATCAGCGATGCAGAACGAGGGTTTCTTCATGCTGTCCACCCCAAAACCGCTCGAGCAGTACGCGGTCCAAAGGCTAAAGTTCGATGCGTAAAACGGATTGAGTCCCGCCGTGTACATCCCGACAGGAGAAGCCAAAACTGCTTGACAGAGAATACACACAACTACATGTAATGAGTACGAGCTGTCCTCTCGCGTTCCTCCTCAAGTATGAAACTCCAGACAGGAGTCCAAAAAGCTCTAAGCAGGACTTCCGTTATTGATTGGCTCTTTGTGAGCCAATGGAAGAGGACAGAGCGGTCCAACACGCCCCAAACACGACGAGCACTTCCATTACGACTCTTGAAGATCACCACGTTTATTAAATGGCGATGGGTCAGATGATACAACATTTAAACACGTCCAGTGTTTACGTCTGCATTTTAAATGAACCAAACTGTAATTTTAATTTCATGTAAAAAAAAAAAAAAAAAGTAGTGAAGGCCATTTATTTAGCAATTTGACGAATTGTTAATTATGAACGAATGCATGGCTAGGCCTACACACACACACACACACTTGGATGCATTCATCCAGAATGGCTGACCAACATTTATAAAAATAAATAAATAAAAAAAATGGTGCATAGGATAAATGGAAAGTAATTAGCCTATTTAAGATGATAATTTTCGAAGATGATGTAATGTAAATGATGCATTCGTAAAATAACGAGGTTCTGCATGCATTCTAATCTTGTTTCTAATTACTCCAGAATTATGCAAACAACAAACTCTGTGAGATGTGTGCTAGGCTTTATTCAGACTCTGTGAGATCTCTGGAGTCTCTCGATGCAGCTCATCCTGTTGTTGATGAGCTCTGATTCAGGCTAAATGAGCGGATATTCCTGCCTGATTTAGGCCAGAAATAGAAGATGCTTTAGTATTTTAGGATACAGCAGAGGACCCCTATTTCCTCCGGCTCGGAGAGGTGGAACTTTATAATGACTGTTAGCACTTCCTTCTTTCAATATTTTTGCAACTTTATCTCAACTCGCAAGTCGCGCGCTGACGCAAATCCGTCTTTATGCTTATAATAAACAGAGGAAATCTATTCTCCGCTGAAACGAAAACACAATTAACTTCAGAGGCGATGCTTCATCCATATGCACGACTTTACATCACTGGGCCAAAAATAGTGCGCTGTTTATCACGAAGAAAAAAAGAAAAACAGATCGGTTATACAATTAAATAATAGTGTTACGTTTTTTGTCAACACATTTTTCAAATGCATAGGCTATAAACAAACACAAGCATTTTTATAATATGCATATACGTGGGAAAGCATTTCTAGAATGCATTACAGATGCTGATCGGTATGTTATGTTTATGATTATTAATGAGAGCAGATGATTTTTCCCCATGGTGTTTTTTAGAATATCTCTCTTCCTCCGATGGCGTTCATTAGTCGTGATTCATTACCGGAAAGGTCAATGACCCTGACTGCCTCCTATCACGGTGTTTTCGAATGACTCCAATCCGGTTTAAATTTAGAGATGAAATGTAGCGCTTCGCTCTCGATCAAGCAGTCAAAACAATCCAGGGAAGAGGAAGCGGAAGACGCGCTGCATGCGGGTGAACGCGCACGTTATTTCATTTTAGTTCAGGGCCGGTGAAATCTTCGTGAGCGAGATCATAAAACAGGTCATAAAACTGACCGACCGCTGGCATCTCGCTAGTCATTCAAATATTAATATAGATGTATAAGATAGATAACAATAGAGCTTAAAACATTCCATGCATCTCTCTCACAACACGCGTTTCGTCTGTTTCAAATAAAATCGATTTTATTTTCTGTTATATTTAAAATTGCATTGGCTGTAATTGTTTAAAAAATAAAATGTTATCAGACATGGCTTAGTAAAATCATATTTTAAATTTTCCAATTTAATCCAGTGTTCTGCTTACTATAGACTTAAAGCTTTCTTAACATTATAAGATTAATCGGAATTAAATTTCTCGATTTCTCTCTTTCATAATTAATATATAACACGTGCACGCTTTGTGTTCCAATATAACCCATTTCATATTTATATTATGAAAAAATAGACATAATCATTTCAGAATAAGATTGTACAAGATAATTTAGACAATTTAAGTCATTTACCCCAAACAGTGATTTGCTTCCTTTAAAATGTGTTTTGTCGTTTGATAAAATTTAAGTTACAGTGATAATACTAAATACAACCTATTAATATTATATATTAGTAGTTCTTGATTGAGCACGATATTACAGTAGGATATATATATATATATATATATATATATATATATATATATATATATATATATATATATATATATATATATATATATATATTAGGCTATGTAATATAGTGCTCAGGTCAAAATATCCAGGATGAAAGTTTCGCTTTACAATGGAATTGTCTGCGGAAGAAAACAGGTTCAACCCAGAGTTTCCGGATATCTTTATTGTCCATATCCTTATCTGCATTCCTATCTTTATCTACGCCTGTATTGTGATAAATATATTCGTGTTGAAAGCACAAATTTATTAAAGCAGCGCAGAACCCGTTCACAGAAGAAGTGCGCATTTCTCACTGCTGGAACTCCGTGTGTTTTTATGAATGAAGTCTTCAAACAACATCATATGTGCACGTCTGCTGTGGTCAAATAAAACATTAGACTAGCCGTAATGACTTAGTGCGTTGAACTGCTCTCTCTTCCTATTTGCAGTGATAACATCATCATCTGTTCCTCTGGGAGGGACTTTATTTCTGGACCCCCAGCAGGAGCATCTGTCTGTCAGCAGTGACGGGCCCATCATGATGGAAACATTAGAAAATTAAAATATCATAATCGTTAAATGCCGATCATGGGAAAGTTTGGAGACCTTGTGGAATTGGGTTTGTTTTTTCCCAAATTCCCTCTGGTTGATGAAATCGCTGTCTGGAGAGTTGAATGGCGATCTGCGGTTCATCTCGGGGCTCTGACAGCCTCGGGAAACATTTGTCACGGATTATTAATTGCTTTTTTAAACGCACCCTTGACAGAATGAAAATCCGTCAGTGACTATAATCATATTAGTGACGCAGCGCAGGAAAATATAGACGCTTTTGATTAACTTAGCAGCACAAACTCATTTCTGTTCATCGAATTATATTTAATAGTTCGATAAATAAAGGAAGATATGTCTTTCTATATTGCGAATAAAAAAGAATTGTAAATGCATTGAGTGTCATCGTTCCACTGACATGTAAAGGAATCAGTGATCTACACAGAAGCTGCTGAACAGGTGTTTCACGTCATAGCTGCGAGTCGATATGTGTATTATAACACTGCTGGAATGCTGCATGGACCAATCAAAACGTTCGGTATTTAATTTCATAAAACATAAACAGTACAACCAAGAACCACCTACTTGAGCAGTGTAGGAATTAGGATTATTTGATGATTATCAGAGATCAGAAATCTGTTGAGTTTCATCTTGCGAATCACGTTTCCATTTGGCACCATTAATAGCCAATAAACTATTTTTTTTTTTAAAATAGGACCTCTTTAAAAAAAAAAATTTTAACAAATGTAAATGTACAATGTTGTTTATTTTAATTGTAGAATTTATTTCTTATAAATTAGTTTCTTTATATATATATATATATATGTATGTATGTATTCCCACATATGCCTGTTTGTCATTAACAAAAATAAAAAATGTGGAGAAAAAAGATAAATAACACCCATTTAGTGAGGAAGTTCTTCTGGACAAAAACAACAATACACACACATTTTAAGATCTACAATTAGCTCACACTATCCCCTGTATTAAAATCACCCTACAAGTGTTTATCCGCCATTAGTTGTTTGTTACCGCTGTTTTATTTCCTTACCATTTATTTCACCTGCACAAAAAACAGTCTGTTCTGCTGCTTGATATTTAAATGCAAACTTGTATTGCTTATCATATTATTGTGAAGTATTGTAGTCATAAATACACTGGTTTATGGCGTAAATAGTTAATTGCACTTCAAGTTATTTACAGATATCGGCTAATGACATTCAATGAAAACATTGCTTCCGTCATGCAAGTGAACATACTTGATGTTTTTTTTTAGTGACTCATAGTAATACAGTAAGTATATCCACTAGGCCTTTATAAATAACACAACTGAATTACAGCAAATGAGATGACTCAGATTTTACTATGAAAAAAAAGCATAGATGAAACGCATTAGTGATCTCTAATAATAATGTCGCAAGGCCCGATATCGGTGCAGTCTCAATGCTTGTGTTTAGGTTAAAGTCTCTGGCCTTTCGTGCGTAAAGGAATCCAGACGTGCCACTTACTCTTCTCGTTCAATATACACGGGGTTAAATCAAAAGCTCCGTGTTGAATAACAGCGAGACTAATGGAAACGCGGAGAGGTCATAACAAACCATTAGGGTTCTGTCTGAGATCCAGCTGAAGCGCACGACACTCGGCGACAGAAGATTCACCCAGAGCTCCTGCTGCCCGATAAGAGCCCTTAATGGTCCGCAGTGATCGATTGTGCACTTGTTTACTCAAAGGCATCGCTCTTGAAGGAAGCCAGATGCTTCTGCAGTGCTGGAACATAAGCCCGCGTTCATGATCCCAAACGCGTGATGGATTGGTGCAATAACGCGACGTTTAATGGAAGGAACGCGCGCGACGTATCACTACATCTATTTAAGATGAAGTGATAATTTCCAGCTATCCTTCTTGTTTTGAAATATATGAATCAACAAATGGGCGTATGGTGTGTGTTCAAAGCATGGATTAAAAATGAATTTATATAATATTAAAACAATAAAACAACTATATATCGGTTTTATCTAATTAAACGCACTAATATTACAAGATGTGTTTTATATATTCAAAGACGTTCTAAAAAAATAAATCCACTTATCAGAAATATGTATGAGGCAAGTCAGTTTAAAATAATAATAATAATAATAATAAAAGCTACCTACTGCAGTAGTCAAATAATACTATAACAATTGTATAAAAAAAAATCCGTATCATTAAATTGTGATTTCATTGAAAAATAAGAATAAAGTTGAATTTCTTAAGTTCTTAATTTGACTCTATAGTCAAATGCACTGATATTTCCAAACTTTTAAATGTTCTAAATAAAATTAAAATCTGATCAGAAATATAAATGTGGCATTGTTTTCTGAATAATGCACGAATAATGTAAAACACGACCTTATATTTCTATAAAAACTACATATTCCAGTTCAAATAATAAATTGATAAAATAAGAAAATGGCTATCATCAAATGATCATGACTTCATTAAAGTTAGCCATTAAAAAAAAGTGTTAATGCATTGTTTAATGATTTTTGTCCTTAGAAAAAAGCTTTTGGTTAATTATGTTTTCAAAGCTATTCTGCTTATTCACATGCATAATTAGTGTAAACGTCGATGCATTGACTGAGAACTGCGTGCATGTTGATGTTTTCCTGTCAAATAATAACCTGATGCTGCTCTCTAGTGGAGAAGCCACTGATTACAGCCTCAGATCCTGATGGCTTAGATACACTAATTACCTAAGACAAATTCATCAGGTTAAACAACACACACTTTTGCTGGAGCACCATTCTCAGACTTCATCTGCCTGCTGTGTTACTTTAACTGGCCTTGTGTATTCTAATAGATTTGAAACTGTCCAGATTTGAGCCGTCTCGTTTCCCAGTGCAGTCGTGTGTCTGGGGAGCCACTCAGTGTAGAATCCAAACACATTTGGCAGCAATAGCCCATATTTCATCACTGTTTACTGCATATTCATTCCTGCAATCCCCAGTGCGACAAGAGTCAGCTGTTAGAATACTTCCTTATAAATGTCATCCTGAGAGCTTCTGCTTCAAGACTTGAATGCCACTGACTCCCAAACACACTTTTCTTTAAACATCATTATTAGGATTACACAAAATGAGGCCGATTTCACCCCCAAAATCCAGCAGCTAGAGCATTAGAGAGGAATATAACAGGGTGTGTTTTACATTTCTGTCTAACAAGAGTTTATGTGAGATTCTTGTTGCCTATATATTAAAATAGTCTTTTTACTTGCGTGCACTATTATGCATATAAATGAGCAAAATATCTAAATGATGCATTTAAATGAAAAACTTGATTTATTTGTCATGATAAAGAGGCCTGCGAAGGATATGCAGTTTTAAATCATCAAGGCAGAGAGCAGCTGGAATGCTTCTGACAACTAATAAACATACAATAAACACACACAAAACAAAACACACAATCATTTTCTGTGCAAAAATACATTCTTAAAGGAATAGTTCACTTAAAAATGAACTTTAGCTGGAAACGTCCAAACATCTGATAAAAACATCCCAATAATCCACAGCACTGCAGTCCATCAGTTACCATCTGGAGAAGCTGAAACAAATCCATCCAGACCTTCATAACGTCAAACTGTTGCTTTCGACTAAAAGTCCATGTTCAGTAATAACTCTTTGCTCCAGTGAAAAAGTCCATCTCCTGTCGTCTCTCACATCAAAATTCACCCACAATCTGCTGGTTTTTGGATGTTTTCGGTTTGTAAAAAGTGTGATCTGTGCAGATCTCTCTCCTAAATCAGACCAGACCACTTTTTTACTGGAGGAAGTGTTATTATGGATTATAGACTATTTAAAAACGTCATAATGCTGTGTTTTTGTCTTCTCCAGGTGTTCACTGATGGACTGGAGTGCTGTGGATTATTGTGATGTTTTTATCAGCTGTTTGGCCTCTCGTTCCGACGGCACCCATTCACAGTGATGCAATGCTACATTCTCGTTCTCTGATCTTGGATGGCCTGAGGGTGAGTATATTTCCAGCAAACGTTCATTCTTGCGTGTCTAATTCCTAGGGTGACCACACAGGCCATTTCTACGGGACACCTCCTCGCTGTGATTTCTATTTAGCCTAAAAGGTGAAAACGAACTTGCATCGTTTCGATCATTCTCTGTAGATCCCACTTTCTCACATGCCACGATTGGTTGATTACGTACAATGCTACTGGTCAAACTATTTTGGATGTGTCCCATATAAACGACACAAAGAGCCACCCGACTAATTCCTTTAATGCCTTCTGGAGCTGCTGCAAGACACTATTTTCAGAAAACACTGGACTATTACAGCATAGTGTCTAATGTAAATAACTTTACATGATGTAGCTAACCGGCTAATTTTCCTTCAGCTCCTAAAACATAATTGTGCACTAGTCTGTAAAAGAGGGCTGTTCATTTCCTCGTGTGCTTTCAGAACATGGATTCGCTCTCTCTGAAGTTACCAAAGGAAAGACTGAAGGTGCTTCCGAGTCTCCAGCTCCAGTTCCTCAGAGACGAGGAGGATCTGCGCTCGTCTTCTCGTCCCGCTCTCCTCTGGCTGCCCGACTGACACTCCTTCTCACCGGCAGGAGAGGGACTCATCCTCCTCTCAACCTACCCAAACATGATTTACTGCTTTAAATCATGATTTCATCAAGCTTCAAAGCGTTTTCAAAAAGTCAGAATATCATCATATAAATATCAGCATCTGCACCAAATTGGATATTTTTGCCCAGTTTGAGTCTCAAATTTTTCACTAGATCAGAATATATGAGCCATAAAAGCATGATGTATTATAATACTCAACAATTTTTTTTATTTTGTATAAAAATTCAATAAGCTGTTTCATTCCAAAAACAGATTTTCCGGTATTATTATTTTATATGTAATGCTCTATTATTTTTTAGGACAGAGTTTCAACACAAATTTCATGATTTGATTTGATTCGATTCCATTCAGTTTTGATTATTTTGGATATATATGTGTCCCTGGACAACAAAACCCGTCATTAGTGTAAATTTTTAGAAACTGAGATGTATGCATCATCTCTCCATTGATGTGTGGTTTGTTCGGAGGACAATATTTGTCTGTGATACATCTATTAGAAAATCTGGAATCTGAGGAAGCAAAAAACCTAAATATTGAGAAAATCATCTTTAAAGATTAAGTTCTTAGCAATGCATATTACTAATCAAACATTAAGTTGTGATATTCTAACAGTAGGATATCTACAAAATATCTTCATTGCGTTTGCATGCATTCTATTGTATTTGAGATGCACTTTTACATACCGTATTTTCCGGACTATAAGTCGCACTTTTTTTCATAGTTTGGTTGTTCTTGCGACTTATAGTCAGGTGCGACTTTTTATCAAAATTAATTTGACATGAAGCGAGAGAAATGAACAGAGAGAAAATATTACCGTCTCCAGCCACCAGAGGGCGCTCTATGCTGCTCTGTGGTCCTGTAGTCTACACTGTAAACATAGAGCGCCCTCTGGTGGCTGGAGACGGTAATGTTTTCTCTTGGTTCTAAATAAATGCGACTTACATATGTTTTTTTCCTCATCATGACTTATTTTTGGACTGATGCGACTTATACTGAAAAATACGGATATAATAATTCAACCCCAATCAGTTTTTAGAAATCTAATAAACCCGGATATGTGAAAAAGGTCCATTGTTTCATAAAATCAATTAAAATCAAGAAATCAATCATTTTTACGCAGCCCTAAGTATTTGACATATGCTGTACCTCGTGTGAGTGTAGAGTGATGACGTCCAGCTCTAGTCCTCTTTCTGAGCAGCTCTTCAGCGTGTGAATGACCTCTGCGTGTTCAGCCCACCTGCAGTCTGCGCCGTTCACAGCCACGATATAATCGCCCTCACGGAGCCCCGCCTCCTGAAACACACTCATGATGCATTATTGAATAATAACAAGCATTTTAAATGTTACTCACTAATGACATCTCTCACCGCGGCACATCCCCCTGGCAACACCCCAGCAACCAGAACCGGCGAATCACCTCGAAGCGTGAGCCCAAGCCCCGCCTCTCCTCGAAGCAAACACGCGTGCCGCCGCACCCAGCGATTCCGAGCGGCGAACACAGACAGCGGCCCCTTCACACACACACACACACACACACAACAGGTGACACACATTACACACGTCTGCAACATTCACAGCACATCAGTGTTTGTGTGAGATGTTACCAGTCGCTGGAAGATATCGGTCACTCTGACGCCGCTGAAATCAGGAGTTTTAATGTCAGGCTTCTGCTGTGTATGAGCTGTAGGAGACAGGTCAAAGGTCAAAGTAAAAAAAGAATAAGTTTACCTGTACCTCTACAATTCCTGCATTATGTCTGCTAGTAATATGCATAGCTAAGAACTTCATCTGAACATCTTTAAAGATGATTTTCTCAATATTTAGATGTTTTTGCTCCCTCAGATTCCAGATTTTAATAGTTGTGTCTCAGACAAATATTGTCCTCCGAACAAACCACACATCACTGGAGAGATCATTTATTCTGCTTTCAGATCATGCATACATCTCAATTTTGAAAAATTGACCCTTAAGACCTGCTTTGTGCTCTGGGGTCACATATATGCAACAAACTTAATTTCAGCTAGTTGCCAAATAAATATTTCTCTTTTTCACTTTTTTATTTTACTGTTCCAAAGTGAGAAATGTTTACTTGGCAGCTGGCTGAAATAATTTTTTTAACCACATTTTTTGTGGTTTTAGTTTTAGATGATAATACACCTGAACCGGAGGTTAGTATGAGTGGTATAGAAACACATCTACCACATCAACACAGATTTAACCCTAACTGTTCATATAAACACTCACACTGGATCTCTGGAGCCTCTGCTCCCTCACAGAAATCATCTTCCTGATCAATCTCCGAGTATTTCTCCAGCGAGCAGGCGTGAGCGTGTGACAGAACCTCCTGCAGGATGTCCATCTTTCGAAGCATTTTACACACGCCGTGAAGACGCAGGGCTTCCTCGTGACGTATGATGGCTTTACGCAGATGAGCTTTACCTTCAAAATGACATCAAACTAGTATATTTTCTCCTGCACTGAAACTGTACATCTGTGTTTGCGGAAAAAGCATCGACACAAACCCAGTCTTCGTTTGTCCTCTGGATCCTGAAGATTGAGTTTTTCCGGTCGTCTGGTGTGAACCTGCACGAGAGCTTTAATCCCTCCACCTTCATCCTCATCTTCATCAGACATGCCTGTTAGTTGTCAAAAAAACATTAGCAGTCAGTCTGCAATTTAAATGAAAAATTATCATTATAAAAGATTGTTTATTTAGAATGGTGTGAACAATACAAACTGGAACACGTATTAATGACTTGCCCCAAACTGTTGAATGCTACTGAGACATAGTTTCAAACAAGGAGACTTCTTTTAAAAACATTCAAAAATCCTTATCATTCCAAACTTTTGATGTGTGCATGATGTCATCAGTCAGTGAAGGTCACCTGATGCGTCACACAGCGCCACAGCGGTGTAGTAATGAGCCAGCGCTCTGAAATGATGCGTTTTGACCTGAACCATAGAGATCCAGGAGAAGGGAACGTAGTCCTTCAGTAACTCGACAGACATCGCCTGAAGAACCAGAGAATACACGTCTGATACCTACACACACACACACACACACACACAGTTATTAACACATAAACCCCATTACATTGTGTGTGTGTGTGTGTGTGTGTGTGTGTGTGTTTACCCTCGCTGCCTCCTGGGCGGCTTGCAGAAGCACATTCAGGTTGTTGTGTTGCACGTTGAGAATGACCTTCTCACACACACACTCCTGAACCTACACAAGATAAACTCAGAAATATGTGACGTGTTACATGACTTCTCAAACATATTAGATCAGAATCTGAAATGTGTATTTAATGTCTATGAGCCTCTTTCTTTCATTACCTGAGCTACCATGAGACGGACCAGCATGCTTAGCGCAGGGCTGCTCATATCCAGACTGGGAGCATGAGAGAAATTCTCCTGCAGGTAGAGAAACGCACCTGCACACACACACACACACACACACACGTCATGTTTACAAGTTAATTTATATAACTTCAGTTCAGCAGTCATTTGTTTGCTGACCTTGTGACCTATTACTATAATATAGTATTATTTGGTAGATTCAACTGTTTTAATGTGTTCAGCCAATCAAAGTGTCCGATTTCATTTGTGTTACATTTAAATAGCTTATAATGGCGGGAAAATTTTGATTTTAAAAGTAAATGTAAATGCACTATTAATGTTTTATAAAATATTTTATAAATATTAAAATATTTGTTCAAAATAAATAAATAAAAGTTAAAATGTTTTTAAAAATTAAATACTTAAAAAAAAAAAAAATTTATACTTTTATTTAGCAAAGGCTGACCAAAAGTAATGTTGCTAATGATTTCTATTTCAAATAAATGCTGTCATTATTTTATTCTGAAAACTATTTTCAGCATTGAAGAACACAGCAATAAATTACATTTTAAGATATTTTCCCATAGATCTTCAACAGCTATTATAAATTGTAATATTTTATAGTTTTTTATAATCTATACCCATTTGTTCAAAAACACAATAGAGTATATTGTCAAGTAAAGTGGTATTGTTTAATTAAAAAAATAATAAGAATCAATTCTTAAATAGTTTTTCTATTAGAAATAATGTTGTTGTTATAATGCACATTAATGTAAATAATGAGGTGTGGTGTGATGATTTGTGTAATTAAAGTCCGAGTGTTGAGCCGAAACATGTTGGAAAGAGCGTTAAATGTTTTGTTATAAATATTAATAGAGTGATACTATCAGAATTGTTTTAAATGATAAGCACATGAATATCTCTGTAACACACTGTGACAGTGTTTCCTGTGAATGGCTCAGATAAACAGACGGATCCGGATGAATCAGTACCTGCTGCTCTCTGGAAAGCATCGATAGCGCTCTGAATGCCAGTCAGTGTCGAGCGATCTTGTCTGGCTCCGATCTGAGTGTAAAGTGCTCCGATGTTGAACAGAACGCTCCCTTTCTCGAAGGCCAGCGCTCTCTGGACTGAAGGAACGCCGGTCAGTGAGTCGTACCTGTGAAGAGACACGCCATCAGAAGCTCTGTCTCCAGTCATTCATCATGTGTTTGTGTGCAGCAGTGCTGTCTCACCAGTGAAAATGAACTCCCAGACTTCTGTGCGGTGAATAGAAGCGCTGATCCAGGAAATAGAGCTGGTTATAATAGTCCATCAGCAGCTCCTGACCCGCTTCGTTCCTGCTGGGAGTTCGCATGGACTACGGAGATAACAGGTGAAGACTGAAGACATCATTTCAGCTCAGAAATAACAATTTTACTTGTGTTTCTCGTAACTCAGCCACGCATCTTGACAAGAAATTTTGCTGATTTGCAAAAAAGGCCTAATATTATCTAATTTGATGACACTGAGTTCAAAAATATCGAGAAATCTTTTCCAATTTTCCAGAAAATAAGAAAGAAGATTCTTTAAATCCCAAAAAGGTTTGGGATCAGAATGTTTTTTTTTTTCCAGGAGTTTCTTCTGCTCACCAAGGCTACATTTATTTGATAAAAAATTAGGTAAAATATTATTACAATTAAATTAGCTGTTCTCTATGTGATTATCTGTTAAAGTGTAATTTATTTCTGTGATGCTCCGCTGTATTTTCAGCATCATCCTCCAGTCTTCAGTGTCACATGATCTTCAGAAATGTTAATAATATATTGATTTATTATCAGTGTTGAAACTGTTTTGCTGCTTCAGATTTTTTTGGAGCCTGTAATACTTTTTTCAGGATTCTTTGATGAATAAAAAGTTAAAAAGAATAGCATTTATTTAAAAGAAAAATATTTTCTAACAATATACACTAGCATTGAAAAGTTTAGGTTCGGGGAATTTCTATTCTTTGTTTTTTTTTGTTGTTTAAAGAAATTAAAACTTTTATTCAGCAATGATGTGTTAAATTAAGAAGTGATCGCAAAGATTTATATTATTAGAAAAGATTTAGATTTTGAATAAATGCTGTACTTTTTAGCTTTTAATAAACAAAGAATCCTAAAAAAGTATTGCAGATTTCAAAAAATAAATTTGTCAGCACAACGGTTGATAATTTTAATAATAAATCAGTATATCAGAATGATTTCTGAAGATCACGTGACACTGAAGACTGGAGGAATGATGATGGAAATTCAGCTGCGCATCACAGAAATAATTTATATTTTAAAGGATATTAAAATAGAAACCATTATTTTATGTTGAAATAACATTTTGCAAGATTACTGTTTTTTTTTCTTTCTGCATTTTAATCAAATAAATGCAGCCTTGATGAGCAGAAGAGACTTCTTTAACAAACATTACACGTCTCACTGATTCCAAACTTTTGAACAGTTGTGTCACTTTTAATGCATTTATCAAAATAGCAAAAGCAGCGAAAAAATTTAAAGCCAAAAAGAAATATTCCAAATGTATCATTTAACTTGAAATCTACAAAGCTATGGAATTCATGCATAATGTCTTCAGAATCATTAATTTGAGAAATCTACATAAGAGTTCTTTTATAACATTTTGTTATTTTTGTATGTGTCTGGTCTTGTTTTTAATTATTCTTTAGTGCATGTTAAAGAACAGCATTGCATGTTGACTTGAACAGACCTGTCTTAGTTCCATAAAATCCCGGATCTCGTTCAGGTACAGAGACGCGTCCTCACTGTAATGTTCACTGATGAAATCCTGATGAAACAGCAGAGAAAAACTCTTTCTAGACAGATTTAGACACTGGATGTGTCGACATGTAATCTTTCTGTTCATCTCACCTGAAGAGGGACTGTCATGTCTATCTCTTTAGTCTCTTTCAATCCCAGTGGAATCATGGGAACACTGACTGTCTCACTGCAACAACAACATGTATCCGTTTGTGAATGTTTGAAGTTTATATTTTACACACTGCATGTAAAGAAATAAGCTACAAAATGCTTTGAATGTTGATTATTCTAGAATTGCATCTTTTTTGTTTCTTCATCAGATTTGGAGAAGTGTAGCATTGCATCAGTGTCTCATCAATGGATGCTCTGCAGTGAATGGGTGCCGTCAGAGTCCAAGCAGCTGATAAAAACATCACAGCACTTCCGTCCATCAGTTCATTGTCCTGTGAAGCCGAAAGCTGTGTGTTTGAACAACAAATCCATCAAGGCATTTTAACTTGTGGATTATTGTGATGTTATTATGACTCTCATTCCGACGGCACCCATTCACTGCAGAGCATCCATTTCTGAGACACTGATGCAATGCTACATTTCTCCAAACCTGATGAAGACACAAACTCATCCAAATCTTGGCTGACCTGAGAGTGAGTACATTTTCAACAGATTTAAATGTTAGGGTGAACTATTACTTTAAACAAATCTACAAATGTGTTCTGCATGCTTCAAACCTGATTTATCTAAAAAAACCTGTGATTTTTTTTTCTTCTGCCTTCTCCTTCAAGAAAGTCTACCCAGTTACTATCAAAGTGTGATACCAGGCTATCCGGAAGGCTGAATACTGCTGAAGGTATTTCAAGTTCACTGCCAAGTTATCCAGAAACTTATCAGGTAACCAAGTAAACAATGTTTGAATAAAGAGATCTAGTAAGTGCATGTGTAAGCAACCTCTCGGTCTGGTAGACGTTCATACTGCTGTTGAGCTCCTCTAGTTCTTCTTTGAGAAGCTGAAGGTTTGAGTTCACAAAACTCAGTTCTAATGCAACAGTCTCCTTCACTTTCTGATTACTGCTGGCCCTGGAAAAAAAACACCATGTATGTCACTCATGTATTGTGTAAAAGTATAAGCTGGTAGCCATTATAACACTGCACCATTTATATTGCAGTATATCTGGTGAAACGTAAACTCGTAATGCAATGGAAGAGTTTGGTCATACCACCCAGCGCTAAATAAATACACATCACAACATCAACAGAGAGGCGTGTCACGGGTCACTTCCTGTTAGTTCTGGGTCAGGCAGGGTGTTGGGCACAGTGTGTGTTATTATGAAAAACATGCCCCTCAGTATTTGCAAATGTATTGATACCTGTACAGGTTTTCAGCTCCGCTGCGCAGACGAAGCTCTCGGTTGATCTGCTGGTTGAGTTTAGCTCTCCGCTGCTGCAGCTTGCTGCGTTGGGTTGAGACGAGAGGGTCACATCCCTAAAACACACACACACACACCTGTCATGACATCACCTGAAATTAGCATATTTAGACTACAACATTGCACTTCTGTCCTATTCTCTATGCTTCATACTTACTTATCTATCCATCCATCCATCTATCTATCTATCTATCTATCTATCTATCTATCTATCTATCTATCTATCTATCTATCTATCATTTGACTATCTATCATCTATCTATCTATCACTTGACTATCCATCTATCTATCTATCTATCTATCTTTCTATCTATCTATCGATACAACATTGCACTTCTGTCCTATTCTCTATGCTTCATACTTACTTATCTATCCATCCATCCATCTATCATTTGACTATCTATCATCTATCTATCTATTATTTGACTATCCATCTATCTATCTATCTATCTATCTATCTATCTATCTATCTATCTATCTATCTATCTATCTCTCTCTCTCTCTCTCTCTATATATATATATATATATATATATAATTTAAATATTTAATGTGTGCATATATACAAAACAAACAAGATGCATGTATATAATCTAAATAAAATGCAAAATAACAAATTATATATATATATATATTATTTTAATGGCAACACATTACATTAAGGTCTCATTTGTTGACATCAGTTAGTCTATTAACTAACATGAACTAACCATTAACAACATGTTTTACAGCATTTATTAATAAAAATGTTCAGAGTCCATTATCTAATGTTAGCAGAGACGTTACAAAGTTTGCTTTTGGTAACGTGCTAGTAAATGTTGAACTTACCATGAACTAGCATTAATAATTAAATTAATTCTGTGCAAGTACTGTCTATGTTAACTACGATGTTTATTGTAAAGTGTTACTATTTAATTTAATTGCAAGGACATTAAAGAACGTCATGGTATCCGTCTATTAACATGCTAGTACTTTGTTATTATTAATACTTAATAATACCATAGTTAGTGAATATATATTGAATCAGTTTACTGAAAGAATCAGGTAACACCACTGTACTTTTGGGTAAGTGCCTCAGTCTGTTATTTCTTATTGCGTTGATGGTTTTAATGTTAAGCAATAAGTAATGAATTAGCATGTGACATCTGAGGTAATGTTTTCTGAAAGTTAACGTTACCTTGCGGACTGATTCTGTCGAGCCTCCGTCCTCAGCAGTTATATCTTCATCTGATCCGGAGTCACACATCATAAACTCAGACTTATTACTGTACTTTTCTGTCATATTCACCTGTAATAATAACACCTGTACGTTACTCACAATAGCGCGCGCATGTTATCAAACCTCGCAAACGTAACGGTAAAAAAAAACCCGTTAAACGCTGCTATCAGAACACGAACTCTACTTTAACGGCTCCTTTACACGTATCTAACACACACGGGACACGGGTTTAACTATATATGTGTCTAAACGCATTTATTTATCTTCATAATGTGATCTTTAAAGTAACTAATTCACTCAAAATCAGCAAATCCACTTGTTGCCTGTACGCGCACGAGCCACAGCTGATCCCTCGCATTGCGTCCTTGGGGTTCAGCCAATAGAATCGCGTCGCTTCTGACTGACACATGTGGTAGCCAATCACAGCTCGATACAAACAACGGACTGACGGGGGAATCGTCCAATAAGGTGACGGTGATGGGAATAAAGGCGATTTGGAGCGGAAAAATAACTGTTGCCCCTGACAACACGGAGGCACGAAGACAAAGCGATTGTGTTTATCTGAAGAGACTAGCATTCATTGAATTCTTTTTAAAAATCTTTCAATACTGATATGAATCTTTGAATATTCACACATTACGATATAATACGTTTTTTAAAAAAAACATAAATACCGTTTAACACATTTATCAAAAAAAAAAATATATATATATATTACATTTTATATACATAGACCTAAGTATATAGTTATTCGTAATACTAATAAAAACACAATAACATTTAAATATTAAATAACGCTCATGAACTATTTTACTCTGCAAATTGATATACAAAATAACTATTTATTTACTTAGTACTTATTTATTTACGAAAAAAATCTATGCATGATATTATTTACTAAAACTAAACATACTAGATTTTTATTTATTTAATATTTCTATTTACTAATTGATTTATTTGTATTTTAAATTAAATATTATTGGACAAAACACATTCATGAATCACTGTTGTACATAAAAGCTTTTTTATAATAATAATGATAATAATAAATTTTATTTATATTAAGCTTTTCTCATGCCCAAAGCACTTCAATAATAATTTTCATTACATCATAACCTATTTTATTAGCTAATCATAAGATTAACCAAAAACATGTTCAAAATGACTTGTTAATGCTATTGGACCACAACAAGCAGCATTGCTGAATTTGTTATTAGGACATTATTATTATTATTATTAGTAGTAGTAGTAGTAGTAGTATTAGGGAAAATGGGATTTTAAGGCATTTTTTCCTTTGGTCTGGGCTTCATGTTTTCGGCTCGGCTTCAGTTCAACCGCAGGAAGTAGCTGCCTTTACTGTTTCCTTTTGTGATACCAGACACCCGGGAGTGCAGCCACTCTGATAAAGCCATCTTTAAGACGATGTGAAAAAACACACTTTCATGTATTCCAGTTTCTGATATGGTGAACTCACGGTGTAATCGTGCGGCTCTTGTAGTCTCTTGTGATGCGGATGCAGCGTTTGCAGAGAAATCTGTGCAAGCTCACGACTCTCTGACGCACTGTTTAGGGGGAATGTGATCCATGCACACAATCAACACAAATCCCAATTAGATTCTGTATGATAACACAATTCACTCATCCTCAGATCATCCAAGATGTAGATACGTTTTTTTCTCCATCAGATTTGTAGAAATGGAGCATTGCATCAGTGTCTCAGCAATGGATGTGAATGGGTGCCGTCAGTAAAATTACAGCTGATAAAAACATAACAATAATCCACATATTTCATATTTTCATTTAAAAGCAACTTAATGCTGGATTTGTTTAATCTTTTGTCTTCTCCAGATGCTAACTGAGGGACTGGAGGGCTTATTGGGATGTTTTTATCAGCTGTTTGGACTCTCATTCTGACGGCACCCATTCACATCCAGAAATCCAGTCTAGAAATAGTCTATATTGTCTTGAAATCTTTATATATTTCTGCCTTTTTTTTTTGCAATACTCTCACTCTCTGTGTTTGTATATACATACATACATATATATATATATATATATATATATATATATATATATGTGTGTGTGTGTGTGTGTGTGTGTGTATACATATATATAGATATAATTAAAACAACATTTTAAGACAATATAACAAAAAAATAGATGAATAAATATTTATATTTTCTCAGCCCTTTTATAATACATAAAAAATAAAGAATATTGTTAAAAGGCTGAATATATATATATATATAAAATCTGAAATGCTTTTATTATTATTTTCATTCAGGGGCGACCTCTGACCTCTATCAGAAACAGTCAGTGAGTAATACTACCATCAACATGCATTAATAAAGCACTATGTGTTATTTAAATGCTGGGAGACCTTATATAGTTTATAAACACACCCCAGACGAGTCCCCACTCCGACCTCATCAATCTCATGACACACATCTGGATTGCTGTGTTTCTTCATGTATCTGTGATGTGAAGAGCTCTTACTTTCTTGATGAGTTCAGCGAGACTCTGTTCTGAAATACTGTTGATGCTGATGATGATGATGAGAGACTCAAACTGAGGAACTGAGAACCTGCAGAAGAAAACAGATCTGAGTGATTGAATGCTGCCGTTTAAAACCAATGCTATTTTAGTATTATATAATATTATAGGTCTGATTTAAAATAGATTTTTTAGTTTTTGTAATTTTATGTGCATTTTTGTTTTATTAAAGTATGTCTATATTGTTTTTTTTTAAATAAATGTATAGCTTTATTTAATTTACTTAATAATTTTAGTGTAATTTTAGTGTTTCAACAAACTACAAAAGTTGCCTTTGCAACTGAAAAATGTTTTTATTTATGTAATAAAAATGTTTCTATGGTTGTAACATTTTTGTTAATGATAATAACCCTGGACAACAGGGTGGGTTCGTGAATCATTTGAGTCAGTACCAGAGTTCGGAGCGGGATCGCGAATCATTTGAATCAGTTGGGAGTTCTGAGCGGGTTCGCGAATCATTTGAGTCAGTTTGGGAGTTCGTTGCGGGTTCGCGAATCATTTGAGTCAGTTGGGAGTTCGTAGCGGGTTCGCGAATCATTTGAATCAGTGCGGGAGTTCATAGCGGGTTCGCGAATCATTTGAGTTAGTTGGGAGTTCTGAGCGGGTTCGCGAATCATTTGAGTCAGTTTGGGAGTTCGTTGCGGGTTCGCGAATCATTTGAGTCAGTTGGGAGTTCGTAGCGGGTTCGCGAATCATTTGAGTCAGTGCGGGAGTTCGTAGCGGGTTCGCGAATCATTTGAGTCAGTTCGGTAGTAGCGGGTTCGCGAATCATTTGAGTCAGTTCGGGAGTTCGTAGCGGGTTCACGAATCATTTGAGTCAGTTCGGGAGTTCGTAGCGGGTTCACGAATCATTTGAGTCAGTTCGGGAGTTCGTAGCGGGTTCACGAATCATTTGAGTCAGTTCGGGAGTACGGAGTCATAGACATATAAATACATAGACGCCTCATTGGCCGCTCGACCGCACGTCAACGTCGCCGCCATATTGGAGCGGGCAACTTTCATAACTCTCACATCAGGACAGAAGAAAACACACCTGACTCATCGACAGATTGGACACCTACAAACCGTCACACGATAATAAAAACAGATCTCGGGGTGTTATCTTTCACAGGTAAGACTAAGCTGCTCTTTCTCGATGTTTTTTGGTCATTTTTAACATTATGTTGACAGCTTAATTAACCACCAGTGTCAGACTATTAATAATAGCTAGCGATATCGCTAACGTAAGCAGTGAAACCTGAGACTTTATAAGAATTCAAAGTTTAAATGAATTTCTATTACGTTTTAACTTATATTGCCGTTTATATAATAAACTAAATGTCTAGATTAATGATGGAGCTAAAGCTTCTCTCTTTAATTTCACTACCGTTACTTATTTACAAAGATTAAGTGGTAACACTTTAGAATAATGGTCCTTTAATTAATGTTAGTTAATTCATTAACGAACATGAACAAACAATGAACAATACATGTATTACTGTATTTATTCATCTTTGTTCATGTTAGTAAATGAAAATACATTTTTTTCATTGTTAGCACAACTTTTGATTTAATTAATGCATTAGTAAATGTTGAAATGAACATCAACTAAGATTAATAAATGCTGTAGAAGGATTGTTCTTGCTTAGATCATGTTAACTAAAGTAGTTAACTAATATTAACTAATGGACCGTTATTCAAAAGTGTTACCGATTAAGTTTATCATCACTTGATTATAAGGATTTCATTGCTTTTCATAAAACTGTGAACTGATTCTATGTATTCTTTTTTCTTCTCCTTTAGTCATTTGCAAACAGGACAAGGACAGCCTTAAGGAAAGCTGAGGAAAGCTGTTCTCAGAGACAAGACTTTACCACAGACTAGTGTTGTGTTTGCACTAAACCCAGAGCAGCCCTGAATGAATCGACAGAATGACCCAACTCATATTCTAATACTATAGACTGCATTTAAAAAGCTTTGCACAGACTGTTTAATGCTAATAATGTACTGCGTTTGTCTTTACACAAAAACTACATGATGTAAATAGCCTAGAAATGAAAGGCATAGGAACTCATAGTGAATCCAGCTGCAATATCATGATAAACTCATTGTGATGTTGTTATAATGATTATTAATTTTGATTAATATAAAGTTTTTTGAGGGGAGCATTCAAAATGTGTGTGTTTTCGGCATGAGTGTGTGTAATGTGCATTATAGAACAAAATGTCAAGCATCATCAAGTTTTTAAATTTCTTGAGCTGAGATTGATTCATAGGATTTTTTTATTATATATATATATATATGTGTGTGTGTGTGTGTGTGTGTGTGTGTGTGTGTGTGTGTGTGTACATGTATATATTAAACTTAAGGAGCTCATTAATTAAACACAATTTGGAACTCATGTCCACAATTTGTTTGTGTTGTGTCATTAGTTGTGTCTTAATTTGATAAATAATTATTACACATATAGTATTTAAAAATTACATTTCAAAATGTTTTATTTTACTCTTAATTTACTAATTAATTTATTAAATTTATTTAATTTACTATTAATTTATTCTACATTTTTGTCTATTCTGTATTATTCCACCCTTGATATTACATATTCTTCTTGCAATTATTAAACTATTGTTGTTCAGTTATTTATTATGGTATTATTCATATTATACATATAATTTTATGCTATTATAAATCTATTATATCACATGTTATTGTACCATTGTACTCACTTTTCATATTATTCACTTTACTTTAAGTTTTACTACATCTACTATTTAATATAACAAATCACTTTTACTATATTTATACTGTGCCCTGTAGCAGTTTTCTCAACGATAGTAAATTATTAGTGTTTAAATATGTATTATTTAGTATTTCTCCCAGTATTTCAAAGGGAATGAGCTGTGTTCTGACTTCGGAGCGGGTTCACGAATCATTCGAGTCAGTTTGGGAATCGCGAATTATTTAAATCAGTTTGGGAGTTCGGAGCGGGTTCGCGAGTCATTTGAGTCCGTTTGGGGATCGCGAATCATTTGAATCATTTCGGGAGCTCGGAGCGGGAATCATTTGAGTCAATTCGGGAGTTCGGAGCGGGAATCATTTGAGTCATTTCGGGAGTTCGGAGCGGGAATCATCTGAGTCATTTCGGGAGTTCGGAGCGGGAATCATTTGAGTCAATTCGGGAGTTCGGAGCGGGAATTAATTTGAGTCATTTCGGGAGCTCGGAGCGGGAATCATTTGACGGGAATCATTTGAGTCAATTCGGGAGTTCGGAGCGGGATCGCGAATCATTTGAATCAGTTTGGGAGTTCAGAGCGGGTTCGCGAATCATTTGAGTCAGTTCGGGAGTTCGGAGCGGGAATCATCTGAGTCATTTCGGGAGTTCGGAGCGGGAATCATCTGAGTCATTTCGGGAGTTCGGAGCGGGAATCATTTGAGTCAATTCAGGAGTTCGGAGCGGGAATTAATTTGAGTCATTTCGGGAGCTCGGAGCGGGAATCATTTGACGGGAATCATCTGAGTCAATTCGGGAGTTCGGAGCGGGATCGCGAATCATTTGAGTCAGTTTGGGGTTCGCGAATCATAGCTGTATATGGATAGGCATTTTTAACTAATTTAGTTGCTAGTTCTAATTATGTTTTCCACGCGTGTTTAGGTGTGATATGTGAACTCATATTTTTTGTTTTAATGATGTGCCTTTGAACAGTATCAAGTATATTCAAAAACTAAACAAATCGTGCCTAAAAAGTGCAGGCATCTAGGCTAATGTAAAGTTACATGATGAAGTCATACTAGTGCGTGTGGCGCGTGTGCAGTTTGTGTGCGTTCTTTCACTGCATTATTCAGTGTATTCAAATGCATTTATGAATGCACCTGAATGATCACAAGATTCAAGATATGGGGGTTAGAAAATGTATATATTTATATCATTTTATGTAGTTAATCAATATCACACGAAGAGTGCCATTTCAGTTTTTCTCCAAAGATCAGCATGATTAAAATGTGATATTAAGTTACTACAAACAATAATTTAATTACAAATACAAAATGTTGCAGAATAATGTGATATATGAATGAATAATAGCCTAAAGAACCTTTGTGCCAAAATGGTTCTTTCTTGTCATTATAGAACCTTTTTAGCATAAAAGGTTCTTTGGAGTTGAATAAAGAACCCTATTCTATATAGAACCCCAATGAACCCTTTTTTCTAATAGTGTACTTTCCACAAAAATAGCACTTTCAACATTGATAATAATCAGAAATGTTTCTTGAGCAGCAAATCAGTATATTAGAATGATTTCATGTGACACTGAAGACTGGAGGAATGATGCTGCATTTTATTACATTTTCAAATTACATTTTAACAGATATTCACCTGGAAAAGAGCTTTTTGAGACAGCTGTCAATGTAGACAGCCTACTAGGTGATGAGATGCATGGGTACTGTGCTCACTTGGGCATATGCCCAAGTAATGCTGTCTAGTTAGGCAGTGCACTAGGTTTAGTGATGCATGCTCTAAAATTAAGTCTATGCATTCATCAACGTTTTGACAAGTACCCAAATCTACATAGGCAGGATAGTAGGTTTAGTAATGCCTTTACACAAATCCTGCCCGTTTAGTCAGATCACAAGGTTTAGGGACAGCTGTCAAAAGCTGTCTATATAGACAGGATACTAGATTTTGAGATGCATAAGCAAAGTGCTACTTTAGTTGGGAGCTTTTTTGGTTTTAAGACATATGCCTAACAACAAATGATGTCTATTTTGGCAACTAGGTTTTGAGATTGATGCTGAAAAAGCTGTTTAGTTAGTCAGCTTACTAGATTTTAAGGCATATGCTCCAAAAATGCTGTCTAGGCAGCGTACTAGGTTTAGTGATTTATCCCCAAAAATTCAATCAATGCAATCAGAATAAAAGGTTTTGACAATTGCAAAAAATTGTCTATGTTGACAACATACTAGGATTTGAGATGCATGACCACGAATGCTATATAGAGAGCGAACTAGGTTTAAGACACATGCCCAACAAATGCTTTCTACTTAAGCAGCAATCTAAGATTTGAGATGTAGGAGCAAAAAAGCTGTTTGGTTAGGGTGCTCACTTGCTTTTAAGACATATACCTAACCAATCAATCAATCAATCACCTTTATTTATATAGTGCTTTAAACAAAATACTGAACAACATTCATTTGGAAAACAGTGTCTCAATAATGCAAAATGATAGTTAAAGGCAGTTCATCATTGAATTCAGTTATGTAATCTCTGTTCAGTTGAAATAGTGTCTGTTTTAAATTGCAATCAAGTCAATGATATCGCTGTAGATGAAGTGACCCCAACTAAGCAAGCCAGAGGCGACAGCGGCAAGGAACCGAAACTCCATCGGTGACAGAATGGAGAAAAAAAACCTTGGGAGAAACCAGGCTCAGTTGGGGGCCAGTTCTCCTCTGACCAGACGAAACCAGTAGTTCAATTCCAGGCAGCAGCAAAGTCAGATTGTGCAGTAGAATCATCTGTTTCCTGTGGTCTTGTCCTGGTGCTCCTCTGAGACAAGGTCTTTACAGGGGATCTGTATCTGGGCTCTAGTTGTCCTGGTCTCCGCTGTCTTTCAGGGCAGTAGAGGTCCTTTCTAGGTGCTGATCCACCATCTGGTCTGGATACAGACTGGATCCGGGCGACTGCAGTGACCCTCTGATCTGGACACAGACTGGATCTGGTGGCCACGGTGACCTCAGAATAAGAGAGAAACAGACAAATATTAGCGTAGATGCCATTCTTCTAATGATGTAGAAAGTACGGTGTTATGTGAAGTGTTCCGGTTCCAGTTTACCTAATTAATGCAGCCTAAAAATCCTTTAACGGATTTGGATATTAAAAGCATATTAGTATGTTATGTGTAAGCCAGGTTAAAGAGATGGGTCTTTAATCTAGATTTAAACTGCAAGAGTGTGTCTGCCTCCCGAACAATGTTAGGTAGGTTATTCCAGAGTTTAGGAGCCAAATAGGAAAAGGATCTGCCGCCCGCAGTTGATTTTGATATTCTAGGTATTATCAAATTGCCTGAGTTTTGAGAACGTAGCGGACGTAGAGGAGTATAATGTAAAAGGAGCTCATTCAAATACTGAGGTGCTAAACCATTCAGGGCTTTATAAGTAATAAGCAATATTTTAAAATCTATACGATGTTTGATAGGGAGCCAGTGCAGTGTGGACAGGACCGGGCTAATATGGTCATACTTCCTGGTTCTAGTAAGAACTCTTGCTGCTGCATTTTGGACTAGCTGTAGTTTGTTTACTAAGCGTGCAGAACAACCACCCAATAAAGCATTACAATAGTCTAACCTTGAGCTCATAAATGCATGGATTCACATTTCTGCATTTGACATTGAGAGCATAGGCCGAAATTTATATATATTTTTGAGATGGAAAAATGCAGTTTTATAAATGCTAGAAACGTGGCTTTCTAAGGAAAGATTGTGATCAAATAGCAGACCTAGGTTCCTAACTGATGACGAAGAATTGACAGAGCAACCATCAAGTCTTAGACAGTGTTCTAGGTTATTACAAGCAGAGTTTTTAGCTCCTATAATTAACACCTCTGTTTTTTTCTGAATTTAGCAGTAAGAAATTACTCGTCATCCAATTTTTTATATCGACTATGCATTCCATTAGTTTTTCAAATTGGTGTGTTTCACCGGGCTGCGAGGAAATATAGAGCTGCGTATCATCAGCATAACAGTGAAAGCTAACACCATGTTTCCTGATGATATCTCCCAAGGGTAACATATAAAGCGTGAAGAGTAGCGGCCCTAGAACTGAGCCTTGAGGTACTCCATACTGCACTTGTGATCGATATGATACATCTTCATTCACTGCTACGAACTGATGGCGGCCATATAAGTACGATTTAAACCATGCTAATGCACTTCCACTGATGCCAACAAAGTGTTCAAGTCTATGCAAAAGAATGTTGTGGTCAATTGTGTCAAACGCAGCACTAAGATCCAATAAAACTAATAGAGAGATACAACCACGATCAGATGATAAGAGCAGGACATTTGTAACTCTAAGGAGAGCTGTCTCAGTACTATGATACGGTCTAAATCCTGACTGGAAATCCTCACATATACCATTTTTCTCTAAGAAGGAATATAATTGTGAGGATACCACCTTTTCTAGTATCTTGGACAGAAAAGGGAGATTCGAGATTGGTCTATAATTAACTAGTTCTCTGGGGTCAAGTTGTGGCTTTTTTATGAGAGGCTTAATAACAGCCAGTTTGAAGGTTTTGGGGACATATCCTAATGACAATGAGGAATTAATAATAGTCAGAAGAGGACCTATGACTTCTGGAAGCACCTCTTTTAGGAGCTTAGATGGTATAGGGTCTAACATACATGTTGTAAGTTTAGTTGATTTAACAAGTTTATACAATTCTTCCTCTCCTATAGTAGAGAATGAGTGGAACTGTTCCTCAGGTGGTCTATAGTGCACTGTCTGATGCGAAACTGTAGCTGACGGCTGAATGGTTGCAATTTTATCTCTAATAGTATCGATTTTAGAAGTAAAGTAGTTCATAAAGTCATTACTGCTGTGGTGTTGGGAAATGTCAACACTTGTTGAGGCTTTATTTTTCGTTAATTTAGCCATTGTATTGAATAAATACCTGGGGTTATGTTTGTTTTCTTCTAAAAGAGAAGAAAAGTAATCAGATCTAGCAGTTTTTAATGCTTTTCTGTAGGATATGCTACTTTCCCGCCAAGCAATACGAAATACCTCTAGTTTTGTTTTCCTCCAGCTGCGCTCCATTTTTCGGGCTGCTCTCTTTAGGGTGCGAGTATGCTCATTATACCATGGTGTCAAACTGTTTTCCTTAACCTTTCTTAAGCGTAAAGGAGCAACTGTATTTAAAGTGCTAGAAAAGAGAGAGTCCATAGTTTCTGTTACATCATCAAGTTGTTCTGATGTTTTGGATATGCTAAGGAATTCGGATACATCAGGAAGATAACTTAAAAAGCAGTCTTTTGTGGTAGAAGTGATGGTTCTTCGATACTTGTAACAAGAAGTAGAATTTACAATTTTGGCTATATGAAGTTTACACAGAACTAAATAATGATCTGAGATATCATCACTTGGCTGAATAATTTCAACACTATCAACATCAATTCCATGTGACAGTATTAAATCTAGAGTATGATTTCGACAATGAGTAGGTCCTGAAACGTGTTGTCTAACCCCAATAGAGTTCAGAATGTCTATAAATGCTGATCCCAATGCATCTTTTTCATTATCGACATGGATATTAAAATCACCAACTATTAAGACTTTATCTGCAGCCAGAACTAACTCGGAAGTAAAATCACCAAACTCTTTAATAAAGTCTGTATGGTGCCCTGGTGGCCTGTATACAGTAGCCAGTACAAACATAACAGGGGATTTATCATTAACATTGGTTTCTCTGGATAATGTTATATGAAGCACCATAAATGTTATATGAAGCACTAACAAATTCAATCTAGTTAGGCAGCATATTAAGTTTTGAGATGAAAGAACAAAGAAAACTGTTTGTGTTGGGTACTCACTTTAAGATTAAGTGATGCATGGCCAACAATGTTGTCTGCTTAATTAGATCACTAGGTTTTGAGACGGCTGTCAAAAGCTGTTTACAAAGACAGCATACTAGGTTTTGAATGCATGCTTCAAAAAGCTTTGGGAGGTTTTTAGACATATTTCAAATGATGTCTAGTTAGTCAGCACATTAGGTTTTGAAGGACATGCCCAAAAATGATATATACACATTCTTAGTAGGCGAGTTACTAAGTTATATAATATAGTGTTATTTTTGTCATGCTGAACACCAGTAATTACAGTATTTGTCTGATTGTAAGGGGTTGGTTTAGAGTAGTGGGTAGGTGTTGTAGACCAAAATTTAATGGGTAGAAAATTACATTTAGCCTATTACATTACATTTAGTAATTTGTAGATGCTTTTCCAAAGTGATTAACAAATGAAGATAATAGAAGCAATCAAAATCAACAAACGAGCAATATGCAAATGTTATGACAAATTAATGGCACTTTGATCTATTTTCTTCTTTTATTTTTTGCTAGCGACTCGCTTGAATTGAATGATTGAATCAACCGGAGCGGTTCCTCCAGCCTAAATGACTCAATTGAATCAGTTCGTCTTTCGCTCCTGTTTTCTCATCTTGAACCCTGTTTATATATCACTGTCTGACTACCATTAATATGCAAGACAAGACATAATAAGACCCAATATATACATTTATTTCAGCAGTATATTCAGAATATGCATAAATATACATTAATTTCAGCAGGATTTTAATGATGATAATCGATCTGTAGGTTAAGTGAATCATTGCAGCTTCACACTTTCATCCGTTTGAACGGGAAAATGTTTGGGCAGCTCATTGGTCAGAGAGTGTCGAAGCCCCGCCCATATGAAATGCGTGGGCTGTCCCGTGCTCTCCTGACCCGTGGCGTACTCAAAGTGAGTGCTCAGCTCAATGGCCAGCGCTGACCGAACCAACCCCACGCCTCCCCCCAGCTCCGGTCCGGGATGGTACACTCTTCCGCTGACCGGATGCATGAAGAGAGATTCCGGGCGGAACGGAGCGCTCAGTTTGGCTCCGCCTCCACAGTATGACAGACGCTCCTCAAGCCCCGCCTCCGATAACAGGTGCGTGAACACAACAGGACGGTCTTCACAGCGCAGGTAGTTACGCTCGCGTCCGCACAGCGAGAGGAAGGGGAAATCCTGTTCATATCTCCCGCTCTGATTGACCTTCAGACGCTTGAAGAAGAACACTAAGAAGTGCTGGTCTAAGGAGAGAAAAAAATCAAATAACAAATAAACAAGTGACCTTTGAGTTTTTGGAGTTGTAAAATAGCATTCATTTTTTTATATTGTAATGGAGCCAGTTAATTTTAGAGCTCGTTGATTTGGTTCCAACTCTTTATTTAGTAAAACCTAATGCCATTTAGCATTTGCTTTATAGTGAGAACATGAATGGGGAAAAAACTATTTAGTGCATTTCAAATATTAAGTAATTAATGGCAGTTTAAAATTATTGTTTTTTATTTTTTATATCAGCCCAAACCTTCAGATGTAAAATATTTAATTAAAGCTGGGTTAAAGTAGTTTAATTAAACTAAAACTACATTAAAACAACAACAACAACAACACGTATGTTACTTGAAATAAAATATAAAAAAAAAAAAAAACTGAATAATATATATATATATATATATATATATGTGTGTGTGTAAAAGACAAAAACATTACATTTATTACAACTTTAACTTCAGAATTTACTTTTTTTTATTTCAAATTTAAAACTGTTTTAAGAATTAATAAAAACCTTAGATCTTATGTCAGTGATAATAAACTAACACTAACCTTATATTTCAATATTTTAACAACATATTCACGTTCACGGTTCTCATATTATTAATGATGCAAATGATGCTTTTGTTGGTAATGTTGCTTTAACTATTAAAATTAACTATTAAAATTATACAACTTAACAGAAGTATAAGTTGAAAATTACAATTTTACTGTAAATTAAAAAAAACATATTTGATATTTGAATAATAATTTTACTTTACAACACAAATTAAAATACTAACATTTGTGTCAGAAATTATTTTTATACATTCAAATTCTGAAGCTTTTGTTTTAGGTAAAAAATAAATAAATGCTGTAAACATTTGTTAACAAAAAAGTTTTTTCTTTATTATTAATTAATTGATTTTATTTATAATTATTAGCTTTTCATCTCACAAACCACAATTTTTTTTTTACTTTGCCATGGGTTAGGAATATGATAACCATACAGTACTGTGACATTATCATAATTATACCATGTTACACTCACAGTACTGCTTTATAATTAAAATTTTAAGTACAGAAGGATAAAATTAGGATTATTTTACTGTTCATAATGACTGTGTAAGTAGCCAAGCCAAAGAGGTTTATATTAATGTAATAGAGACCACATGACATATGCATATTCCAAAAGGAAATTGCACAAAATAGTATAATAGTATGCATGTCTGCAAATCATTTAAATAATTTTTATTTGTATTTCAAAACCCCCAAAGATACCTTTGAAACAGGTGACAAAGTTCTTCACCTTGGTGTCATCCAGAAACAGCTTAAAAGAGAGAAGTAAATCATGATTCTGGTAATGATATAAATGAAACGTGATTATAGTACTCTTCTCAGTACCTGTCCTTGATGGTCGATGTAGTAGAAATACTCTCTGATTCTGGCCTCTGGACTCTGTCCTTGTGTGTATGAGGACATATCCCTGCTCAGAAACCTCCTCCATTCACTGCTGAACAGCCTGTAAGCAAACCTCATAGCGGCTTTATTGACAGTAGAAGTCCATTGTAATAAACAAGCGTGCTGGTGGAAATCTGTTTATGTTGTGTAGCTCCAGCGCTCTCTGTATCCGGCGGAAACAAAAGCGACGCACATCAGTTCCGCTTTACTGACTCTACAGTGTAAACAGAGGTAAACGTGTTTTGAGATTAATTCACTGATCTATAAAAGAGAACATATATAGATCAGTGGTTACATTAGAGTATTATGAGCTCTGTTAAACACCGGTAAGTATATATTTTGTTAGAAAGGAGGTCACGTTATTATAATAACAGAAGTGGCGCATTTGTTTGTATTTGAACACTAGATGGCGCTGTGTCGTTTTTAATTAGGAACGGTGAGATTATTTTATGCATAGTGATAATGTGATTTACAACAGCGAAAGACATTAAACGAAATTAATTTTAAATATATTTTTTTTGTAAAAAGTTTAATTTGAAATGCATTAGTACAATAACAATAACGGGTTACACCTTCTTAATGTTTTGCTTTCTTTCTTTAAAACAATGACACTTGCATTAATTTTTAATATAATTATTATATATAAATATTGCATTAAAATGCACTTGCTTTAATAATTTATCTAATGGATTGCCATTTAGACATTTTTAGATAGATATATAGACAGACAGACAGACAGATAGATAGATACATAATATAGTCAAATGATAGATAGATAGATAGATAGATAGATAGATAGATAGATAGATAGATAGATAGATAGATAGATAGATAGATAGATAGATAGATAGATATTTAGCATTTGGGGATTTTTTTTTAGAGTGTATAGGCTAGGCTATGTATTACAGAAAGCTTGAAATGTCTACTTTTAAGCGAAAATATTAAAACCGCTATTTCTACGTCACGGCGCATGCGCAGTACTTTCCAGTTTCGGTTTTCAATCCGATCAAGTGTTACATGTCCTCTCGCTCGGATTACAGAAGGGATAAACCACCCCTTACAATCCGATCGAAATTTTAGTCGGATCTGGCCGATTCAATCCGATTGGATAGATAGATAGATAGATAGATAGATAGATAGATAGATAGATAGATAGATAGATAGATAGATAGATAGATAGATAGATAGATAGATTGACAAAAAGATAATAGATGGATGGATGGATAGATAGATTGACAGAAAGACGATAAATGGATGGATGGATGGATGGATAGATAGATTGACAAAAAGACGATAGATGGATGGATGGATGAATAGATAGATAGATTGACAAAATGACGATAGATGGATGGATGGATAGATAGATAGATTGACAGAAAGACGATAGATGGATGGATGGATGGATGGATAGATAGATAGATTGATAAAAAGACGATAGATGGATGGATGGATAGATAGATTGACAGAAAGACGATAGATGGATGGATGGATGGATGGATAGATAGATTGACAAAAAGACGATAGATGGATGGATGGATGAATAGATAGATAGATTGACAAAATGACGATAGATGGATGGATGGATAGATAGATAGATTGACAGAAAGACGATAGATGGATGGATGGATGGATAGATAGATTGACAAAAAGACGATGGATGGATGGATGGATGGATAGATTGACAAAAAGACGATAGATGGATGGATGGATGCATGGATGGATAGATGGATAGATAGATAAATAGATAGACAAAAAGACGATGGATAGATAGATAGATAGAGAAAAAGACGATAGATAGATAGATAGATAGATAGAGAAAATGACGATATATAGATAGATAGATAGAGAAAAAGACGATAGATAGATAGATAGATAGAGAAAATGACGATAGATAGATAAATAGATAGACAAAAAGACGATGGATAGATAGATAGATAGAGAAAAAGACGATAGATAGATAGATAGATAGATAGATAGATAGATAGATAGATAGAGAAAATGACGATAGATAGATAGATAGATAGATAGATAGATAGATAGATAGATAGATAGAGAAAATGACGATAGATAGATAGATAGATAGATAGATAGATAGATAGATAGATAGGACTTTCTCTTTATTTTGCAGGATGCCACACAGCGTGCTCGAGTTGCCATGGTAACCTGCTCTTTTTCAGACCGTGAGAAGCGCAAGATGACGTCAGGTTGTCGGTGGTGACGGTGAGCGCGTGCTCCGGATCCTCGCTCACTCGGTGACTGCGGCGGTGGCGGAGCCTCCATCATGACTGGCGCGCTGTGGATTACTGTCACTGCGTGCTGAAGCGGGATCGACAGCGCCATGGCTGAGAGGTAAACACGACGCGCGTGAAGGGAAACATGGGCTTTAGTGGAAATGCGCGAGGCTTGCTGGCATCTCTTAAATATGATGTGTGTTCGTGCAGCGGTGTGCATCGCTTCAGTTTGACACCCTCCACACCCATAAGCCGGTGCTCTGGAGCTCAGTCGATTTTCTGTCGTTCCTCTGTGAAGACACGGACGCACCACATCCCCCGAGGCGCGCGCTCGGCGATGCGATCCGATGCGGGGACGCGCAGCATCCTATTTTTAAGCAAAATGTCATGAAGGGATGCAGACACCTGCGGCACGCGAGCCGCGACGCGTTATCCGGCGTCGTCCTCGTCCGCGAGTCTTGTGCTGTTGAATTATTTATGCTTAATGTTGAGGAAGTCAGTGATCCATGTGGGAATGTGAAGTGTCATTTTTATTGGAAACCACCCCGTGTTTATCAAACAAAGCACTGGCCATGAAACAGATGCACAGGGGTGGTGAGAGACCCTCTGCGTGGCCGCTGTATATATATATATATATATATATATATATATATATGATATTTCTGCATCATCTGAAGCTGAATAAATCATCTCTCCATTGATGCATGGTTTGTTAGGATCGTACAATATTTGTCTGAGATGCAACTATTTAAAATCTGGAATCTGAGGGAGCAAAAACATCTAAATATTGAGAAAATCATTTTTAAAGATGTTCAGATGAAGTTCTTACCAATGCATATTACTAATCAAACATTAAGTTTTGATATATTTACGGTAGGAAATTCACAAAATATCTTCATGGAACATGATCTTTACTTAATATCCTAATGATTTTTGGCATAAAATAAAAATGTATAATGTATTGCTGGCTATTTCTACAACTATTTCTGGGTCAGGTCTGTATGTATGTATCTGAAATGGGCATCATGAAAAATCACACCCATCCCTGTGACAAACCTGGCTTTTAAACAGCAGGTTTTTTTTAGTTGCAATCAGAAAACATCCAAATCCAATCAGAAAAGCTCAGTGTCTGTCTATCAGTTTGTATTTGTAAAGACTGATACGGTGAGCTACGAGGTTGTTAATTGGTGGTTTATGCATTATTTGAAGCCATCAGCCTGCATTATTTAAACTTAATTTAAAAACTAAATTTTTCATGATTCTGCAAAGAAATCTCCACCAATCAGAGAGTCGCGACAAGCAAATTGCACAAAATGAGCACACACCCCTGTGAAGCACTGCGAGTGACATATTGATTTTTCAGATTAATCACAATCTTCATCTTGATTCTTTAAATCCCAAGATCAGCCTTCATTTGCCATCTGCTTTTGCAGAGTTATGTAGTCACATTGTTTCATTGTCCAAATTAGATTTACAGTTGAATTTGATAAGATTGTTTATACGGATGTTTAGCGTAAAAACAGACTGCATTGAGCTGTGCTCATGAAATGCATAATAGCAAACAGAGACTCTGTAGTTTAATTCATGCATACATGACTCTTCTAAATTGTTTTTTTTTTCTTATTAAGTCAAAAACATTCAATGCAAACCAGTTTTGTCAAATTTAGCTTTTAAATAAGTTCTCTATAGTGCATCAGAAACATACAGCACATCCAGTGTTGCCCAATTCACCAACAGATGACTCTATCATTACTTTGAGTGAGGGAATATTTAATAATAAAAACATTTGAAATGTTAATATTATTGGAAAAAAATAAAAGTTTTCTGTTCAGTTCTGTTCAGAGTCAAACTGAGTGGAACTGAGCTGTGAAATCAGAGAGGATCCCGGTGTTCATCAGAGAGGTGTTTGGGTGTGGGTGTGGGTGTGTTAATGGGTGGAGCGCAGGCTCTCCTCGAGTTCTCGTAGTCAGTGGGAATGTCCTTGTGTCCGTGGCATTCAAACTGCTCTCGTCCTACACTGACCAACACCTGTCTCTCCTCTCGTATTTTACTGCTCTACATATATAGTAGTACAGTGTAATATGTTATATATATATGTGTGTGTGTGTGTGTGTATTGTTATGACAATATTTTGGACTAAATTTTATTTTTATATTTTAAGTTTTCAATGTAATTTTATTTTGAGTAATTTTATAATTTTTATTAGTTTTAGTTTTTTTCAAAATATATTTTTTAGCTTTATTTGTTAGTACTTAACTTATTTGATATAATATGTATATTTTGTATATTTTTAGTGTAATTAGTGTAATTAGCAAAAACAGTGCACTTTTTGTGATTTTTTAAAAAGAAAATTCTGTTTAGCTTTAATTCTCAGTTTTGATGTTAATAATGTTAATTCTTTTGAATTTTATATTATATCAGCTTTATTTCAAATTGATTAATTCCATGCACTCATTTATATTAGATTTTTTTTTACATTTTTATTTAGCTTTACTTAATTTTTTATTTCATTTGAGTTAATTTAATACTTCAAATTAAACTTTTTTTTAATTTCAGTTGCCAAAGCACCATTTAAAATGTTACAATTTATATATTTTTTATCTCATATTTATAATTTATCGCATATTCCAAAAAAGGAAACCAATTTCACAAACTCCACTCAGATCAGAATCTGAACCTGCATTATTTTAATGACATTAATATTTACCCTCCAAATTCTCATTACTGTAATGCAAAAATATAAAATTTAAATTTATGTCATTCTAGTATTAATTTTCATGAATTTTTCATTTACATTTTCAATGAAAAAAAACCTTTTTTTTTAACAGATTTTTTTTAAAATAGTTTTAGTTAATGAGAACAACATTGCATTATACACTGAGCATCAATTTAATGCATATTGCATCAAAAGCTGGAAAGCAATTGCATAAATTGCATTGAATTATTACATTGCTCTAGCTGTAAAGATAGCTAAAAAACATTGTATTAAAGAGCTGATTGACCCAGATGTTCCTGATGACTTCATCACACAGTGATCGGGTCGCCAGCAGCAGTCACACAATGCCATTTCAATTGATCTGCCTCTCAAACATGCATGACAGACCCATAATGCAGTGTGTTGGAGTTTGTATTATTATTCAGGTGATGTTAAATGATCTCAGTGCATGACTATCTGCTGTCGTAATATAAAGTGATAGTTTACCCAAGCATGCCACTGTAAAATGATAATAATACGCATAATTTTACAGATGATCCTGGTCATGGTAATGATGCTGCTATTGCAAGGTCAAGGCACTCCATCACTCTAATGATGTTTAAATAGACCGGCCCTTCACTTGGATTATGGATTAGCATATGAGATATAAAACTAAATGAGAAATAAGTTAATTACAGGACAATGTACTAACACGGGCAGTTTCGTAGTTTATAGGTTATTGGTAAATCTCATGAAAACAGTCGAGAAATGATCCGAAAATATTTCACCTGACATTAAAAGAAAAAAAAAATTGTGGTATTATTTTTATGAAAATTACACACATCCATTACTAAAGACTACAAATGCTCAATATAATAATAATAACAACAATAAAAGAATTGTATATATAATCTTAAGCATATTTTTAACTACGCAAATTCTCGTTAATGTAATGCAATAATAATATATTATAAATATGATTTAATATATATATATAAATGCGTGTGTATATATATTGCAACGTGTGATATTTTTATGAAAATCGTAATGAAATTGAAAATTAAGCACACTGATTACTACAAAACTTCACAAATTATATAATATTATAACAATTTGATTTATAATATTTTAGAATTATAGGTAATGCAACAAAATCAAATGTGAAAAATATGTTTTTTTTTTAAAATAGCTAAGTATATTTCTAAGTTTACATAATTTTTGCCTTTCTTGTTATGAACCTAAGTTAAGCTGCTTTTAATTTTAATATTCGTATTATTACTATTATTATTGCATTACAGAATAATACTTTTGAGCGTGAATATGCATAACATTCAAATTGCAATGCAAACAATCTTAGCGGAAATGGTGTTTTAAATCAATTATATGTGTTTATGTGTTTTTTTTTCTTTTTCTTTTTCTGTTGTTTCTGGGGGAAATATGAGCCTGGTCTGAACAGTATTTAGCACGGCAAAGTCTCACAGAAACAGCAGTGATGTCATTTGTCCGAGTGTCAGTAATTAATGTGCACTCGATCCGGCAGACGATATGGAGGCTGTAGTGACTTCAAATAAAAAATGATTATTATGACTCATGCAGAATATGCAGATTGCAGCAAGAAAGATTGCAGATACGCAGACAGACGCTGCTGCCAGATTGTATGTGTTCAGTAAAACCAACCGGACTAATGATGCATCTGATGAAATAATGTGCACTGCACAGAAAAAAACAGCTGTGTATTATAGTATTTTTAGCACAAGTTAGAGGGAAAATGTAAAGTTAGAACACGGCTCATTTGATTTGATCTTTACTTGTCTCTAAAGAGGCTGTTGAATAGTTTTTCAAATTTGAAGCAAATTCTATCTTCTCATTTAATGCCTTTCAGTTTCAGTTTAATTATTTTTAGAAGTTTTTCATTTAGTATTTGTTTTATATATTGTTTTATATCATTTTACAGCTTTATTTCAATTAACAAAAATATGCTTTTAATATATATATATATATTTCTATTTAGTTTTAATTTATATTTATTTTAGTACTTCAAATGTAAGTTTTTCATCTAATATTTATATTCTAAGTTGATTTCAGCTTTATTTTAAATATCCAAAAGCAATGCACTTTTAAATTTGTATTTTATTTTTTGAAATATTTATTTTTTATTTATTTTTTTCATCTAATATTTGATTTTATTTCAAAACAATGTGATTTTTTAAATACATATTTATTTATCTTTAATTTATTTTTACTAGTAATTTTAGTACTTTGACTTATTTATGTTTAGGTTGTTAATATAACATTTATATTTATTTTAGCTTTATTTCAATTATCCGAAACAATACATTTTTTCTCTCTTTTTATATTTATATTTATCATTCATTTATCTTTATTTCAGTTTTAGTAACTTGAGTACTTCAACATTAATTATTTAAATTTCAGTTTAAGTTTTTTTTATTAACAGTATATATATATATATATATATATTATAATAATATTTTATTTTACACATTAATTAATGAGTGTTTTGGAAA
>NC_039262.1:3341918-3346918 GCF_003368295.1 Carassius auratus | reverse complement strand
AGGAGAGGGTGACTTATGAGGACATAACCCATGTCCCCATTTTTCAAAACACTTATAAATCATACAGAATGAGTTTTTTTGAGAAAGTAAAAATGCAGAAAGTTTCCTGTGAGGGTTAGGGTTAGGGTTAGGGTTATATAGATAGATGGACAGAAGAGAGAAATTCAACAGTGGTGTAAACAATCAGACAACAGCTGTGTGCATGTGTGTGAATCTTTCATATTCTTAGCAACACTGACTCCAGATATGATCAGAATGTGTGTTTGGACAGTTGTATTTCCTGGACAGATGCTCAAAGCGGGATCTATTTGCAGATGAGTGTTTAACCCTGTGTTATCTGTGTGTGGATGCTTGTGTCCAGCAGCGCAGCATGATGTCTGGGATTTAAGTGTTTGAGAGCGAAGCACGTCACTGGGTTCATTTGCACGCGAGCAGCTCATGATTCGATGTTTTCAGCGTCTCGTTCACAGCAAACGCTGCAGGTTTGAGTCACTTCATCATGAATTTGGTCAAGCAAATCAGTAAATCTTCACACACTTGCAACGAGAAGTGTTTATCAACAAAAGAGAAGATTTATAAAAGTTTGAAAAGGAAGAAATGAAGGCAAAAATAGTAATAATTGTACAGTGTTATTGTTATATTTTCTTAAATACCCATATTTTAATTTACATTTTATATTTAACATTTTAATTCAGTGCTAAAATATTATTTTTAATAAATACTAATTTTACAGTGAATTTTACAAGAGCAATATTTCTTATTTTTTATTGAATGTTTTTAATATTATTTATTAATAATAATATTAATATATTTGTTCTTAAAAACTCACATTTTTATTTTAAAGTTAAATATTAAAAGAGTAATATTTATTTTGTTTTTTTTAGTAATGTGTATATGTGTTTAACTAATTATAATTATTATTATTATTGTTATTATTATTGTTTTTTTATTAATTATGCAGCCCTATATAAACAAGCACAGCACAGGATTTTTTTTTATCGTATCACAATTTTTACTTGCGCAATTTTTATTATATTTTTACCCAAAATCGTGCAGCCATTTTTTTTCAGGTTCAGTTTCTCTACAGAAATTAATACACTCTGTAAATGGACAATAATAATATATAATAATATATTTCGCTCATTATTTAAGAATCTACTGATTGCACTTCTAATGCACTTCTTTTTTTAAACATTTGGATAAATTCTGACTTTTATCAGGATGAGTGATGATCAGTGTCAGACTCCTAAAATATAGATTTTTAAATGTTCACTTTTGGAAATGTACATTTTTAAACATGCACAAGAAAAAAAAAACATAATTAAAATACTTACACAGAAATAGTTATACAGTTATTTAAATTAAAACTACATATGTTTGTAATTAGTGCACTGAAAAAAATTATTCATTTAATTAATTTTAAATTAATTGAATTTATTTTGATTTATTAGACAATTTATTTGAACTAAATTATTTTATTTAAATATAGCTAAAATAAATTGATTGCAACCACTTACCATAAAAAATAGTAAATTCACTGAATCTATTTTTTATTTTATATATATATATATATAAATGAAGAGTTCATTTGCAAAAACATAACTTTTTAATAATTTTAAAAAATCATGTTTTTTTTTCATTGTGCATTCCAATTAATCAATAATCAATAATCTCAGTCAAACTGCAGCTGGGTTATTTTGATTTAGTAAAAATAACAAAAAATTAAAAATAAAGCTAACTTACACAATAAATAAAAAACATAAAAAACATGTATGTTTTTGCAAATAAACTCTACATACATAAATGCACAATTTTATTAATTTGCATATCTTTATTTAATTAATTCATTTATTAATAAGCATACAGTTAAATTAAACATTTAGGAAATCAAACTGTTTATATATATAAAACTGTTTTTAAATATATATATATAATTTGATGCAAATTTAACTGATTTATTATTTATTTACATGAATTGATTTATTTCAATGCGTCATTTTCAGAAAGTTTGTCGGCCACTTTCTTATTTTTTTCCAGATTATTCAAGAGTTTTGGTCATATCTGTTTTTCTCTGAAGTCCTGCTCTCCTCGAGCTCTTCTCTGACCTCTCTGGAGATCTATAAACAGATCTTCCTTCACGTTAGAGTTTGGGACAGCGACTGCTCCATTAATTCAGTCTGAGATGAGATGTCAGAGCCGTTCTGTTAATTGTGTTTCACGACAGCGTCTGTGATGGACTCTTCAGTCTCTTCCTCTGATCTCTGGCTTTACACCTCCATCAACACAAACACAAACCCCTCAGAGACCTCACGAGCGTGTGAGCGGTCACTTCAGATCATTCGTATCAGAACATGGAGAATTATGAGTCTAATAGCCGTCGCACTTCACTGACGATCGTCTCTATCTCTCTTCATTGTTCTTCATTTCCACTCAGACTGAACTGGTTCAAAAGAATCGGTTCAAAAGAATCGGTTCAAACGAATGATTCATTCAGACATCACTCCAGACTCTTTCTTGCACAGGCGTCCCTGTATGTGCTTTTTTTTTGACTCTCAAAGTTTCACGAATCGTCAAGGACCAGGGTTTTAGCTAAAAACGTCCTCACTGTTCTACTCGATAAAGACGTCCTCTGTTTCCTCGACGGATAAGAGAATCCAATATCTGTGCGTTATCAGCTGAATCCCACTTTAAATCCCTGTGTGCTCGTTTATCTGTAGAGATGAAGGACAGATGTGAGAGAGGTAAAGAGGTTAATAGACTGACAAGAGGATTGCAGTGATGGTCACCGTGTGACCTTTGACCTTACGTCTACATTTGACTCATTTCTGAGGATGCAACACAAAACTTCTGTTCTTTTTTTTTGATGCAAGCGTGCTCGATCTGATTTGAGTAGTGACTTTTTTTCTGAAACATGTATCAAAATGAGTGTATGCTTAAAACCCTAACAAATATCTGTCAGCGGGGTCGGAAAAATAATATTAATTATTATAAAGGAAAATTTTTTTATTTCTTTGTTGCCAGATAATTGTTTATGTTTTATGCATAAAATCACTTAATTATTATTATTTTTTTCAGAGAATTAGAAGGAATTTTATTTCAAGTATTTATTAGTTTTTATTTCAGTGTTAGTCATTTTAGTTCATAGACTGCGTAAAACAATTTTGTTTTTTAAATATTTTCTTTCATTCACTTAAGATTTATTTTATTACTAGAAACTTTAATTTTAAATGATTTTAGTTTCGGTTAACTCTAATGATCTTGATTATTTGATCAAACTCAATTTAAATAAACAAACAGATGCAAAATAGCAATATTTATACTACTAGAAATGTTTGGGGTATTTGTTAATGTTTTAATGAAAGAAGTTTATTCTTCGCACAGAGGCTGCATTTATTTGATCAAAAATACATTAAAATTGTGAAATATTATTGCAATTTAAAATAACTTCATGTCTATGTGAATATCTGTTAGATTGTATTTTATTTCTGTGATGCTCCGCTGTATTTTCAGCATCATTCCTCCAGTCTTCAGTGTCACATGATCCTTCAGAAATCATGAAAATATGATGATTTACTGCTCAAGACACATTTCTGATTATCATCAGTGTTGAAACAGTTACATTGTATCTTTCAGGATTCACAGATAAACAGAAAGTTCAAAAGCACAGCGTTTATTTGAAATATAGGTCTATTCTTGTGTCTTTTGATCAAGTTAATGCATCCTTGCTGAATAAAAGCATCAATTTCTTTCAAAAACTAGGATGATGTCTACTCACCATTTGGCTTTTAATTATTATTATTTGTTAATATAGAAGGCACTATACAGTACACACTAGGCAGTGAGCAGGTAGATCTCCATCAAACTGAGTCTGGAGCACTTCTCTTATGAATACACCTCCTGAATAACACGCTTATGAAGATCCATTAGCTGAACATATTGAAATCCTGAGGAGTGCAATCCGATCGTATTCAGATGGAAGATCCAGACGGATCAGATTACCCAGCGTCCCCTCTGACCAGCTTCCCAAAAATGCTTTCAGCAGGATTCGAGCGATCAGGTTCTCCTGGATTAGAGCCGATTCGATTTGATTAAAGGATCAGAGGACATCTACTATGGGATTAACAGAGCTGATTAGCACACACATACTGTATAATATGCAAAGACACTGAAAATAACGTTTAAGCTTTTTATATTTAGGCTTTATAAGACTTTTATTCATGCTTATGAATTGTGAAAAATGTAAACAACTGCACAACGATCTTCTAAAACGAGCGTCTCTCTCTGTCTGTTGGGGTTTTGTAGCTTGTTGTATATCACACACACACACACACGCACACACACACACACACACACACACAGTAATACGTGACTCATATGAGAAGTCATGATGACTCAAGATATGACTGTAATCTTCTCTCTGACCTCATTGACTTTCTGAAGGTCAAAACCTGAATAATATTTGTTTTTATTTTGCATAAATATTTTTATTTACAAGTATTATACAAGTATTATGGATTGTGGCATTATTTTATAGACAATTAAAAATGCTAAATGATTTGATAGAAATCACTATTTATTTATTTATTTGTGGAATTTAACTGAGAAAATGTGCTCATAGTTATATTTTTATATATTAAATACTTTTATCTTTTATTTTATTGTATATATATATATATTAATATATAATAAATATATATATATTTTTAAATGTGTTTTATTTTCATTAGAATGATTTTCATTAGATAGTCTCTCAATTCTGAATTATGTTTCCAGTAGCAAGCATTTCAAAGGAAGAATGGTTTAATTCCATAATAATAATAAGGTCATAATTCTAAAAATAATTTTTATAATAAATAATAATTTCATTAGATTCTCATTATAATAATATTATATTAATACAATAATAATAAAAAGAATAATAAAATAATATTATAAAATATAATATTACATTATACATTATTTAAATACATTTTAATATAATATTTTCTCATTTTAAATAT
>NC_039262.1:3324418-3336918 GCF_003368295.1 Carassius auratus | reverse complement strand
AATATCAAAAAGTTAAAATAAAAAGACAAAATAAAATGAAACAAAAAATTACAAATATTAATTTTTATTATTGAATCTTTTTGTTTTGCCTTTCATTGTATTACTCCTTTAATAAATAGCATTTTATATATATATATATATATATATATTTCTTATTCAAATGATTTATTTGAACATTTGTTACTACTGTATTTTCTTTGTTGCTAAAAAAATATGTCTTATTTTCTTTCGTGTAGGTTCAGATGGGGCACTGGCACCAGAGAGCGGATGCTCATCAAAGTATCAGATCGAGAACCCAGTTTTCTGACCCAGGGAAACGGATACTCCAGTTCTTCCCCACGTTCTAGATGCTCGTCCAGCAACGCTCCTTCCGACCCCGAAGCCACGCCCCTTTCTCTCCCCGATCGCCCGGCGTCGCAGTCTCCGTTTCTAAAGAGAGTGGACTTGGGCGGCACTCAGCGGCGCTGCTCGGGCGATTCCCAGCCATCATCCCCACGCTATGCTTACGAGCCTCCTTTGTACGAGGAACCTCCCTCGGAATACCAGTCCCCGCCTATTTATGAGGAACCGCCCACTGACATGCACTGCGACCAGGCTTTTTTCGGCTCTGATAGGTCTCCGGCGCGAAAACCAGGTCTTTACCACTCTCCCAAGCAAAGCCCATCTCCTTACGGTCAACTGGTGTTGACGAGACAGCGGAGCTCAACGCCCGAGAAGACGCCCAATCAGGGGGATCGAGACTATAACTCAAGTGGGCGGGACTACAGCTCTGCAGGGCGGGACTACAGCTCCAGTGGGCGGGATTATAACTCAGGCATGAGGGACTACAGCTCTGGTGGGCGGGATTATAACTCTAGTGGGCGGGAGTATAGCCCCGCTGGGCGGGAATATGTAAAGCAGCTAGTTTATGTCGAGCAGTCTGGCTCCTCCCCTCGGTTTAGGACAACCGAGCGTCTGCTGAGCTACGGGACGACCAGTTCAAATAACCTCTCAGCCGGATTTTCTTACGGCGGCTCCTTTACGCTACAGCACAGTCACGATCTCAATGGTGGCAATCGGAAACGTAAGAACCGGAAGCCGTCTTTGCCGGGAGGAGAGGGTGATGGCATGGGGTCTGGACTCGGGGCGATGATAACACAAGCCCGGTTGGCATGGGAGGCTCAGCAGATGTTACATCAGCGAGGGGGCGTGTCTTCTGACCAGGGAGCGAAAGATGGGTATGAGAGTGACGGGGCGATGCCCCTCCCACTGCCTGGTCCGGTGGTGCGGGCGTTCAGCGAAGACGAGGCTCTAGCTCTACAGGAAAGCCATTGGAAGCGCGCCACCCTAGACAGACTGGCATTTCCTCAGATGCTGCTAGAAAAGAGTCTGTCGGTGCAAACCAACCTGGCATCACCTGAACCTTACCTTCATCCCTCGCAGGTAATGCACAACGATATGTGCGTTGCACCAGGAACTCAAAACATTGCAGAAATTCCCATATTTATGTCACTGCAGCAGATTGGAAGTCATAATCAGATTATTGCGATACCTGGGACACATTACAGTCCTGATTGCAAAAGGTTGTGGGTTTGATTCCCAGGGAACGCATGTTGGGTAAAAAATTTATAACCTGAATGCACTGTAAGTCACTTTGGATAAAATGCAGACGTCTGCTAAATGCATAAATTTAATTTAGGTGCCTAGCAACTGCTTAAAAAACTGCTCAGAAAGCCCTAGCAACATGCTATTAAACCTCTCACAATGCTCTAACAATGCTCAAGCTCTAGCATAGCAACACCTTCAAAAACTCCTATGTAGCATCTTAGTAACTGCATAGCATTGCTATAAAAATGACCTAGAAATACCATAGCAACACTTTAAAAACATTGTAGAATGTCCTAGCAACTGTATAGCAACCCTCTCAATACACTTGTGCTAAAAGTTATGAAATATTGGATTGTTTACCTTCATGCCACGTGACCATTGACCAACATCAGAGAGCTATGAACATGTGATTTTAAATCTGAACTTTAAATCTCAGAGGTGTTTCAAGCTCTTAAAGAATGCACTTAAAGAAACTGAGGCTTTATTAGACATAAGACACTGTTTCATTAACAGCGATGAACTCCGATTGCGTTTGCTGATTGTGTGTTATGATGTCAGTTTCAGCGACGCAGTAGAAAGTGTTTTTGGACACATTGGCTCTGAGGTCATGAATGAGCTGGAATCCTCTGATGAGCTGAACTCTGAGCTCTTTCAGCCCGATATAATGAGCATTTAACTGTCCTGAATCAGGCCTGACCTGCCGCTTAAGCGCTGCCAGTGAGGTTAATTGGGCCGGCTGACCCTCAGACGCCTGTTACCCAACCACTGATATCTTTGTTCTGGAGATACCGGGCTCAGCCAAACTAAACTGTGTGAGAGCTTCCATAGAGGATTTTTAATGTTCTGCTCTATTTGCTGATAGTAATGAAGGCAGACAGCAGCTTCAGCAGGAACAGGCACGCAAACCTCCCATAACACCCCAGCAACTGTGTAGCAACACTCAAAAAACCACTTAGAATATCCTAGCAACTGAATAGCAGCACTCTTTAGAACACCCTAGCAACTGCATGGCGTTGGTCTAAAAAACAACCAGTACAGTCAAGCAATTGCTTAGCAACTCTCTAAAAACCTGTCAGAATCCCCTAGCAACTGCATAGCAACACTCTAAAAACCACCCCAGAACACCCTAGCAACACTCTAAAGAACACCCTAGCAACTGTATAACAACACCCTAAAGAACACCCTAGCAACTGTATAGCAATACTCTAAAGAACCCCCAGAACACCCTAGCAACTCCCTAGCAAAACTCTAAAGACCACCCTAGCAACTCCCTAGCAACAATCTAAAGAACACCCTAGCAACTGTATAGCAACACTCTAAAGAACACCCTAACGGCTCCCTAGCAACACTCTAAAAACACCCTTGCAACTGTATAGCTACACTCTAAGGTACACCCTAGCAACTCCCTAGCAACACTCTAAAGATTACCCTAGCAACTATATAGCAACACTCTAAAGAACACCATAGCAACTGTATAACTAAAGTACACCCAAGCAACTGTATAGCAACACTCTAAAGAACACCATAGCAACTCCCTAGCAACACTCTAAAGAACACCCTAGCAACTGTATAGCAACACTCTAAAGAACACCCCAGAACACACTAGCAACTCCCTAGCAACACTCTAAAGAACACCCTAGCAACTCCCTAGCAACACTCTAAAGAACACCCTAGCAACTCCCTAGCAACACTCTAAAGAACATCCTAGCAACTGTATACCAACACTCTAAAGAACACCATAGCAACTGTATAGCAACACTCTAAAGAACACCCTAGCAACCCCTTAGCAACACTCTGAAAAACACTCTAGCAACTGTATAGCAACATTTTAAAGAACACCCTGAAAAAAAAACGCTCAGAATACCATAGCAACTGCATAGCAACACTCTAAAACCCTGTCAGAATCTCCTAGCAACTGCACTCACTCACAACTTAGACTCAGCACTCAAAAAAAAAAACACAGAATGCCATAGCAACTGCAGCTGCTGACTCTTCAGGGCCGGTGTGTTGGTGTATGTGATGTTTCTCCATTTCCAGTGTTTTCTGGGAGGTTTTAGGTATTTTCAGTGTTTTTGTCAAGCAGATCACACACACACACAGACACAGACACAGACACACACACACACACACACACACACAGACACGCCCTGCTGTTGCCCATCAATATTTCAGCGTAGCGTGTGCGGTTTGAAGAGTGCTCACACTTATGTAAGGCCCCACACTCACATCACCAGCACACACTACTGACATCACCACATTTCACACATTCTCTCTTTTATCTGACCTTGTTAGTGGCACCAGTAATAATATTACCCAGATTGTATTAGCACTGTGTTATATTACTCCAATTACAGCAAGAAAAGTTATATATAACTGTAATATTGCTAGGTTTGTAATGCGTTACTCCCATCTCTGGCGATGCGCATGCGATACGTAATCACACTGGAAAGGTCACACGCGGTTACTTCTTTTTCTGTGTACTCCGCTTCAAAAATGGTTGCTTGGGAATTTTATGCAGTTTTTAGCGTGTTGCTATGCAGTTGCTAAGGTATTTCTGAGTATGCTTTAAAACGTTGCTATGCAGTTGCTAAGGGTGATCCGAGGAAACTTTGTGCGTTTTTACTTTCTCAAAAACAAAAGCGTTTTGAAATAATTGTTTTTTTTTTAATTATTATTATTTTATTTAGTTTTTAATGCTATACTTATGGGAAAAAAAAACATGTTTTGTTTTATTCTCTTTCACTACAAAAAAAACCTTCTAAAATGCAAACAAAATCCACTTCAAGATCCACTTCCAATTTTTTTTATTGAGTTATTTGGAATTTATTATTATTATTATTATTATTAATTTCTTATTTTTTCTTACCCCCAACAGCAATTTGCATTCTTTTCTAATTTTAATCATAAACCTAACTGTTTATTTATTTATTTTTTCTTATTTTATAATGCTTGCAAGAAGCTATTTAATACGGAGCCCCGCACATGACATGCAAGAAAAAATAAATAAATTGTGTGCATGATTTAATAATTCGTTCCCTCAATTTTCTAAAACGTGCACACGATTACTATAGCGTTCCCTTGATTTACTATTGCATTCAGTCAATTTGCTAAATCGTGCACACGATTTATACTACTTATACTATTTATAATTCGAGTGAAACAAATAGTAAATCGAGGAAACGCAATAGTAATCCTGTGCACGTTTTAGAAAATTGAGGAGACGAATTAGTAAATCATGCACACAATTGATCAATTCGAGTGAACGAAATAGTAAATTGAGGAAACGCAATAATAATCATCCGCACGATTTATTACATTGAGGGAACGAATTAGTAAATCATGCGCACAATTTATAAATTGAGTGAACGAAATAGTAAATCGAGGGAACGCAATAATAATCCTGCGCACGTTTTAGAAAATCAAGGAGATGAATTAGTAAATCATGTGCACAATTTATAAATTGAGTGAACAAAATAGTAAATCAAGGGAACGCAATAGACACCGTCCGCACATTTTAGTACATTGAGGGAATTAATGAGTAAATCATGCGCACAATTTATAAATCGAGGGAATGAATTAGTAAATCGTGCACACGATTTAGCCTACTATTTTTTCATGCATGTCATGTGCGGGGCTCCATAATTTAAAGTAATGTTTGCCAGTTAAAAATAAACAGCATCATCCAATAGATAAATATTTATATTTGTGTTTTTCCCCTTCTTCGGAAATTATCGAAATTGTACAAATTTCTCAGGTCCATGTTATTAATATATTTAAGTTGCATGACGCGTTTGGTAACAGCTGATGTTACTGAGGCCACGAGAGGAAAGCAAGCGCTTGAATGATGTGAAACTGTATAATTGCCTGAAGGAGGTATTTCTGCTGTTGTTCTCATTATTTTGGGGCTTGACTCATTTCCTCTCGGCCTCCTCTTGACCCGCTCCTGTGACTGAGATCGGTTTATTATCTGTGCTTCCTCTGCTCTCAATGCTGCTCTTCAGCATCAACACACAATGTTTTCTTTCTTTCAGTCGGAGGATCTCGGGGCGTGTTCTCAGTTCGAGGCCAGTCGTAACGCTCGTAACATGATGCCCAGCGCGAGCTGCGGCGTTTTCCCAGAGTTCACGCTCCGCAAACCGTCCTCCGAGACGGACATCGAGAACTGGGCGTCCAAACACTTCAACAAGCACACGCAGGTACACCAAAACACCCGTTAAACCCTACAAACCTACTGTCTCTTGTGTGATTCCTTCATATTCCTTAAGGTCTCAGTCATCATTGGATTGCATTGCATTATATGTTTTGATCATCTTTCAAAGACATATTATTGAAGATTTCATTTTATCTGCTATACTGCTATGGATTTTAATGATGCACATTACAAGATAAAAATTAATAAAAACTGTATTAACACTAAAGACTATTTCAAAATATTAATAGAAACTACATTACTATAGTTGCTTTGGAAAATATACAAATAAAAACTCAAAATATGAATAAAACTAAATAATAAAACTAGAAACTTAAAAAATAGTTTAATTAGTTGAAATGGAATAAGTAATATAATTAATTAAGAAAATATATTTATTTTTAATTAGGTGCAAAGGCTATATTATTTTTATTTAGTTTTAGTACTAAAATAAATAAAAACAAATTGAAACTGTATAAAAAAAAAAAAGAAAAACTACAAAATTACTAAAACTGAATTTAAAATGAAACATGTAAGTATAAATACTAATTCATAATGTTAATAAAAACTAATAACATTTACAAAAGCACACACAATTACTACAACTAAATATGGAAAAATAATTCTTATATGTGAAAATATAAAAAATGAACACTGATTCAAAATATTGTTAAAAACAAATAAACATTACGAAAAACACAAACAGGATTGCTAAATCTAAAATAAAATTTAAAATACAAAAATAAAAATTAATTCTAAATATTAATAAAAACGAATACAAATGACAAAAACAAAATAAAATGACTAAAACTAAAATTAAAAATATAAAAATGAATATAAAATATAATGTTAAAATATACAAATATAAATTACTAAATCTAAAATTAAAATGTAAAGCATACAAATAAAAACAAATTAAAAATAATAACTAATAAAAATGACAAACATACTTAAAACTAAAATTTAAATGTAAAATATTAAAATAAAAAATAAATTCCAAATATTAATAAAAACTACTAAACATACAAAAATAAAAAAATTATAAAACTAAAATGTAAAAAATAAATATAAAAAAAACAAAAATAAATTACTGAATCTAAAATTAAAATGTAAAATATAAAAATAATGACAAAAACAATTGAACATTTAAAATTAAAAATATAAAATATAGAAATAATTAAAATGTAAAAATATAGATTTCTAAAATTAAAATGTAAAATATAAAAATAAAAATGACAAAAACAGTAAAAAAAATTCTAAAACTAAAATTACAAATATAGAAATAATTAAAATGTAAAAATATAAATTTCCAAAAATTAAAATGTAAAAATCAAAAAAATTTAAAACAGAATTGCTCCTGTGTTCCAGGGTCTGTTCAGGAGGAAAGTGTCCATCGCTAACATGCTAGCGTGGAGCAGCGAGCCCATCAAGAAGCCCATGATCATGACCACAGACCGGACGGTGAAGCGCGAGGCCGTGGAGCTCTTCAAACTCGTCCAGACCTACATGGGCGACCGTCGGGGCAAAGGCGAGCCTCTGTCCGTGGCTCTGGAGGTGGCTGTGAGGGGCTGGAGCTGTCAGGGTCTGAGAGACGAGCTCTACATCCAGCTCTGCAGACAGACCACGGAGAACTTCCGCTACGACAGTCTCCAGAGAGGATGGGAGCTCATGGCCATCTGTCTGGCCTTCTTCCCCCCGACGCCTCGCTTCCACAACTATCTGGAGGGCTACATCTGCAGACACATGGACCCTCTCAACGACACCAAGGGTACAGACATCCTGCCAAACAACCCATGCATTTCCTGCTGCAACAGGAACTCAGGATTAAAAAGCCAAGCTCTAACAAAATGATGCAGGGTTTACTCATTTTCACTCAGAAATTGCTAGAACATTTCACAAAAAAACAAAAACAAAAAAAACCAAGAAGAAAGTTATACTTATAATAGCTTATAATCTGGGCACTATCCAAATAAATCAATTCCAGACATTTTTTTCCACTCGGTTGATTTAACACACACATTGTATTTTAGTATCACTGATATTTTTTGTTCGTATTTTGGGTTGGATTCATTATTTTAATTTTGAGTTAAAGTTTTAGTCGTTTTGTTGTGTTTTATTTCTTAGTCATTTTTATTAGGTCTTGTTTTTTATGTCCATTTATTGTATTAAATGATAAACATATGAAATGTAGTAATATAAAAATGTAAAATATGAATGGTATTAAATATATAAAATAATAATTTAAAGTTTTTAGTTTTATGAAGTTTTTAGTTTTAATTTAAATGATTTTAAAGTTAGTTTAGTAATGTTTTATTTAGAATATTTGATAATATGATTTTAAAGTATTTAAACTGTCACTGGCACACTATTATAATGGCATTTTTTTAATTAATTAATTAATGTTTACATTTTGAATTTGGTTTCATTTTTATATTTCCTGTTTTCATTTGTAATTTTAGATACATTTAGATACAGTGTGTGTGTGTGTGTGTGTGTGTGCGTTTGAGTGTGTGTGTGTGTGTGTGTGTGTGCGTTTGAGTGCGTGTGTGTGTGTGTGTGTGTGTGTGTGCGCGAGTGAGTGTGTGTGTGTGTGTCTGTGTGTGTGTGTGTGAGTGTGTGTGTGTTTGTTTTAGGAATTATTAAATTTTTCTTAACTCAATTGCAAACTTTTTTTTCAATAACTTTGAGCATAAATTACATTTTTATAATGCTGCTGTTCAGTAATATTTTATCTCAGAACTCAGAGTGAATTATACCAACACTTTTATCTAAAATATAAGTATTCCAGTGATATTAGCAATGGTCAAGCACTCACTAGGATGTGAACCTACAGTAAATAGATAGTGTGCAAATTTGCAATATTTTTAAAGAGTTAGCAAGATTAGAATGGAATGGAAGGTCAAAACTGTTTTTAAATCAGTGAATATAAAAGATGCACATTTTGCTGATAAAGCATGCAGCAAAGTGAAATTAAGACACTGACCCGACAGTTATTATTAGACTCTTAAGATGCTGAACGTCTGAAGCTGAATCTGCGTTATATTTGACGTCTGCTTGTGTTTCTGTGTTGCAGGAGTGGCGATTAGCAGCTATGCTAAATACTGTTACCGTAAACTGCAGAAAGCTGCGCTCACCGGAGCCAAGAAGGTGCGGGAATTCTCTTCTCTGCAAACTCTGCTTTCACGAATAATGACTAAGAGAGAGCATATAACACACTGAATTAAAAATGAAGTTTAAGACCTGAAAATATTAGCTATAATTTAAAACATGTAAAATGGATACAGTCAGTAAAAATTAAAATATTATCTGTGTTGTTTTGTTATTTTAGAAAAAATATATAATATTATAATATTATAATATAATATTATATTATAATATATTTAATATTTTAAATTCATATAAGTTATAAAATAATTTAATAATATTATTTAGAATAATGTTAATATTATCTGTATTTTGTTGTTTAAATAGTTGTATTTTAGAAAAAAATATTGTCGAAATTATTATTTTAATATAAAATGTCACTGGTTACATGTATTTAAAAAATTTTTTTTTAAATAATAACATTCTACGATATTTTTTTTTCTAAAATAAAAACATTAAAATTACAAAATAATACTGATAATATTTACATTATTCTAAATAATATAATTACATTATTTTATAGCTTATACAAATTTAAAATATTTAAATGTATGCAATTAGTGCAGACGTTATTGTAATGTAATCAGTATTGTTTTATTATTTAAAAAATATTTTATTGTAAATATTATTTTAAAACTTATATTATTTATAAAATATATTTATAACATAAAAAATTTATAAGATTTGTGATTTTATTAATTTGATGATATTATTTTAAAACTTACAGATATTATAATATTATCTTATTTTTTATTAAATTTTAATTTATTATTAAAACATTTATTATTAATAATATTTGTGTTATATTATTATTATTATTATATTATTTGAAAGATTATCATATGAATAAAAATATTTCAAATTATATGCAATGTCACACACTGAATTAAATGTGATTATTTTAATTAAAAGGCTTAAAACTGCTTGTGTTTTTGTGCTGAATGAATGGTTGAGTGTTTGCAGAGGTCTGTTGGTGTCTGAAGCGCTGCGTGTGTTAATTGGCTGTGAAGTGTCGTGGGGGTCTGCTCTATCCTGCTATTTAACAGTTTTAATTAACATTCAGTTTCCGGAATTCTCCTGTTGCCCTGGAGACGTCTCCGTGACGACAGACAGTGAGGTGTTGATATGCACTCTGACAGCACTGATGCATTATGGGTATCATCGCACACGCCTGACGGGGTGTGAAGCACATACATGTGTTTGGTGGAGAAGTATTCTTCATCTTTTCTTTATGCAAATAAATTATTAACCCTTCTATTAATTTGAAAAAACAATTTTGTAAATAATTTATTATTATTTTGACAATATTATTTAAAAACTTATATATATATGTGCGTGTGTGTGTATACATGTGTGTGTGTGTGAATAATTTGCATTTTATTATTTAAATTAAGATTTTTTATAGATGAATTAGATGAAAAATGTGACAGTATTTCTTTAAAAGTTATACATTTAAAATAATATTTTCCTAATAAATTTAATCAAAGAACATATAATGTTTTCTAAACAGTGACAATATTATTTTCAAACTTAAATATGCATTTAAAATAAATAATATTTTAAAACAAAAAAAGTAATTAACTCAGTCATGATATTATTTTCAAAGATATTTACGCACATTATTTTATTATTGTTTTACGATGAAGCGTGTGAATTGAAAATATTTGGGTTTGTGAAAGAGTCCCAAATGTAATCCTGTATTTTAGCTCTGCATTTTTAATAAGATTGAAGTGCGTTGTTCATTGATTTGTATGAGCGAAACGTTTGGCAGCATAATAACATGAAGTCTGGGTGATGTGCAGGAGCTCGTCTGCACACTCAGCAATCCCAGCATGCACTGTGATGATCGTAGCTCTGATCTGTTTTCTGCAGGGTTTGAACAAGCCCTCGATGGAGGAGATCGCTCACGCTCGTAACGCCATCTTCAGGCCCTCCATGTTCGGCTCGTCTCTGGAGGAAGTGATGTCGATGCAGAAGGAGCGTTATCCTGAGCGCCAGCTGCCCTGGGTCCAGACGCGTCTGTCTGAGGAAGTGCTGAGTCTGAACGGAGACCAGACCGAGGGCATCTTCAGGTCACACATCTCTCATCTTATGTGTTTATATCTGAAGAGTTCAGAGTCAGAAGCCTCTCAGTGCAATCTGAAACTGTCTTCTAAAATAAGCAGTTTTATATCAGGCTCCTATATATATGTTCAGCCTTTTCTCTTTAACTGTATTGAAAATTATTATTCTCGCATTTTATTTTCTTATTTTTTATTTCTATGTACTTGCACTTTGTTTTAGTGTTTTTTTTTGTCTTACTGTTGTTATTTCTATATTCTTACATTTTCTTTTATTTTTTTATTTTTACATTTTATTTTCTTTTTATTTATTTATTCTTACATTTTATTTTCTTATTTTTATTTCTATATTCTTACATTTTATTATCTTTTTTTATTTCTTTATTCTTAAATTTTATTTTATTTTTTCTATTTATATATGCTTACATTTTCTTTTCTTGTTTTTATTTCTTTATTCTTACATTTTTTTATTTTTTTATTCATTATTGCATTTTATTTTCTTGTTTTTATTTCTATATTCTTACATTTTATTTTCTTGTTTTTATTTCTATATTCTTACATTTTATTTTCTTGTTTTTATTTCTATATTCTTACATTTTATTTTCTTGTTTTTATTTCTTTATTCTTACATTTTCTTTTATTTTTTTATTTTTACATTTTATTTTGTTTTTATTTATTTATTCTTACATTTTATTATCTTTTTTATTTCTTTATTCTTAAATTTTATTTTATTTTTTCTATTTATATATGCTTACATTTTCTTTTCTTGTTTTTATTTCTTTATTCTTACATTTTATTATCTTTTTTATTTCTTTATTCTTAAATTTTATTTTATTTTTTCTATTTATATATGCTTACATTTTCTTTTCTTGTTTTTATTTCTTTATTCTTACATTTTTTTATTTTTTTATTCATTATTGCATTTTATTTTCTTGTTTTTATTTCTATATTCTTACATTTTATTTTCTTGTTTTTATTTCTATATTCTTACATTTTATTTTCTTGTTTTTATTTCTATATTCTTACATTTTATTTTCTTGTTTTTATTTCTTTATTCTTACATTTTTTTATTTATTTATTCATTATTGCATTTTATTTTCTTGTTTTTATTTCTATATTCTTACATTTTATTTTCTTGTTTTTATTTCTATGTTCTTACATTTTATTTTATTTTATTATTTCTTTATTCTTCCATTTTATTTTCTTAATTTTATTTCTTTATTCTTCCATTTTATTTTCTTATTTTTATTTCTATATTTTTACATTTTCTTATCTTTTTTTATTTCTTTTTTCTTAATTTTTTTCTTTATTATTACATTTTATTTTATTGTTTTATTTCTTTATTCTTATTTTTTTTTCTTTATTATTACATTTTATTTTATTTTTTTATTTCTTTATTATTACATTCTATTTTCTCGTTTTTATTTCTATATTCTTACATTTTATTCTCTTTTTTTATTTCTTTGTTCTTACTTTTTATTTTCTCATTTTTATTTCTATGTTCTGCAGATATATCTCTG